>NC_085998.1:18286895-18586895 GCF_030014385.1 Trichomycterus rosablanca | reverse complement strand
TGGTGTCATAGCCCATGGCGTCGTCCCATATGCCTCATCTCTATTTGAACTCGGCGGATGTGAACTGGAAGGGGGTGTCTTGTCTGCCTTGGTGGGTGGGTACATGGCGGGAAGAGTCAATACTTGTCAGGCTGCAGTACTCACACCTGTTCTTTGTGAGCTCTACAACAGAGTTAGTAATGATGCAAACAGTTCTGCAAAAGAATCAGTCTTGTTCCTTCACTCAAACTTCTCCTCGCTGTGTACAGATGTGCCAGGACTTCCCAGTTCCAAGTCACATGTGGTGGAAGGTCTGGTCCTGGCTGGTAAATGGTCAGTGCTGACAGAGACTGAAGGAGAAGGGCCAGTGAAAGCGCTGGTGGTTTGTGAGAATCTTGCTGCATCTTTTAAAGGTGATGATAGTGTAACTATTTATTTTCAGAAGGACTGGATGCTTCGGTCCGAGAGCTTAATGCAACAGAGACTAGCCAAAATTCTACAACTTCAAGTAAATGTCTTGTTGTCGTCTGTGAAGCAGTCAGATCTTGTACTGGAATGGGCTCGCCTGAACAGCATCTCAGTGCTAGAGTGCTGCGATTCAGCACAGCTGGACCTACTGTGTGAGCTCACTGCTGCAGAAGTGATTCCTCAGCAACCTCTGCTGCGAGTAGCTACGCTAACCCACTGCAGCTGCTTGCAGATAGGAGGTTGCAAATATGCTAATCTGGGCATCCCACCATACAAATCCTTACACATGCACTCGCTTGTGCTCTGTGCACCCACTCCTGGAGCACTGGAACAGAGTGTGAGCGTAAGCCGAGGCGTCTTCGCCATGCTCCAGCATCTGACTCAGTCATTTCTCAGAACGAGGGAACAGTCGAATGAGACACCGTCTTCTAGTGACTCACACGTGCATCAGATAGACAGAGACAAAGTCGCCCAGACACATGAAAGTCAGAATGAGAAGCTGTGTGGATCATCTTTACTTTATGAGGGGGCACACAGCTCTATTTCAGACCAGTCACGAGAGTCACCTTTAAATGCAAACTTTTGGGATGGCATTTTAAAAGCTGGTGCAGTTGTCCCTGTAGGTGGAGCGTTTGAATTTCTATTACATCATTCCCTTTCTCAGAATAGTAACCATGGTGACTCTGAGAGCAAAATTCTCCTCGCTAAAGCCATACTGAGCGTCCCCAGATTGCTGAACTCCCACAAACCGAGATATTTCCTCCAGCAGCATGCACAGTTTCTGAGACATCTGCAGCTTCTGAAGCAGGGCCGTCTGATGAATGAGTTTGGGTCAGGGTCTGAATCCCAGTTTGGATTCAGGTCAGCTGGATCGGGCTCCTTGTGTGTAGAACCAGTATGTAGTAAACAGCACTTGGTGGCATCTGTGCTTCAGTGTGTGAACAGGCTGTTGTGTGTGGGAACTATACTACACACAACTACTTCCTTGCACAAATCACTTACCTCGTTCTCCAAGGAAAGTGAAGAAGAAATGACGTAACTCTTAAAAATGTGTCATTCTGTTTTCGATTTTTAAAAATAAATGTTGTTATTCATTTGTTTTTAGTACGCATCAGTGGTTGTCAAACTTATAGACCAAGTACCATAGCACCAAAACAGTTACATTCACATTCTTCTAACATTCTCGTCCCAGACACACATCCTTATACGCAGCATTTTAAATGTGCATTAAGCCTGTTTAGCATTGTGATCTTGGCTCTTCCACCATCTCAATAAAAGTAAATCCCTAAATTAAATTGTAATCATGTGACTAAATTGTACTGTCATGTTTTTTATGATTGCTAACACTAACAATACTGCCTGGTAACATTAAAATACAGTGGTACCTTGAAACTCAATGTCAGTTGGTTCTAGGAGTGCCGTTGAGTTTAAAAGACGTTGAGTTTTAAGGTATTTTTTCCCATAAGGATGTATGAGAAACCTGTTAATGCGTTCCATGGTCCCATGGAACTGCATATATTTTAGGCTTATGTAAAATAATGGGATTGTTTTTGACACTTATACTCTGAAAATAACACAAATATAATATAAAAACACTGAAATACAATTGAAACAGTTAAACATTAATAAAAAATACATTAAAACCTGCAATTGTTTTCTTATGCTTCTTAATCATTAGATGCTTGATCTTGAAATACCGTATTCCATTCAGTAAAGGCGCATTTACATGAGAAGCGGCACATTAACCCTTGCGCTGCTTTTTAATGATAAGCATTTTAGACTCTTTCTCGAAAAATAGCTGATTTTTACAATTTCTTAGAACGCCGAGCTATAACACAAGTTTAAAAGTGAAATAGGAAAAAAATCCAGCTAAACTCAGATACATGTGAACACTTTCAGAGTGGATTTGACGGTTATTCAACACAAATGCAGATTTGTCTCATGAGCGCACTTTGATGAGGTCTGGTTATTGGTAATTTGAAATTAAATAAATACACTTTTTCAAAGAAACTGAACTGTTGAGTTTAAAGGAAACATTGAGTTTAAGGGTACACATTTCTCAATGAAGGGCAAGTTTAAAAGATTTTGAGTTTAGGGGACGTTGAGTTACAAGGTAAACACTGATAGTTAAACTATCTGGTGTGCACATTCATCATTATTAAACTTTACACTTGGAAAAAAGTTAAAAAGATTAAAGTTATTACTTTTTACACTATTTTAAATACACAGTTTTTGTACACCACTATAGCAAAAAAAAAAAAAAAGAATTAAAAGCATGCTTACATAACTAGAAATATAGCTTTGAAATAGTTTCTTTTGACTTATAATACAATCTTAGTGTTCCTATCAGTAAATGTTCAGCTGATCCCAGAAGTCACAAAAGTGATCCCTGTTGCCAATCTGGGGATGAGACTGGATAGATAAATTTAATAGTGACCAGTTCTCAGTAAATGTATATTTAGGCCAAGGTGGTAGCTTCTGCCTCTTGCAGAATGGTGTTTGCTCAGTATCAGAGTTTGGATCTCCAGAGTGGGCAAATGCACCCCAATAACACAGCATCTGGTGAGCTAAGTGAGTCTCCTGGGCTGTAAAGGTGAAGTTTGCTGCAGTAGCAGAGTCGAACAGAAATGGAAGCTCTGCTCCATGACAGGCATGATCATAACAGAAAGTAAGTCCATCCCATATCCTGTGATCTGAAGGGGTGTGGTCAAATACATACATCCAGACAGCCCCGCCCAAACTTACTGCAGAGCGAGCGGACCAGCGAGTCGGACAGAGGAACACATAGTCTGTAACAATCTGAAAGACAGAAAGAGCAAGATCTGATCACAATAATAGGTTGAATATCAAGTTCTGAATTTGAAGTATTTTTGTTATTTCTGATATACAGTATCTGCTGCTGTGATACTGGCTTGAAAGCCTCATGTGAATCATTGATTTCGGCACGTAGCTCCCAATTATTTATAACAATAAACATAAAATGTTTGTGTCTGTCAATAGCTGTCTAGCTGAGAGAAATAGATTTTCAGGACAAAATGTAATCTTATTTTACATTATTTGGCTATTTGAAGCATTTTTGTCTGTTCCACTGGGCAAATATTTCTTCTAATTTCTTGCAGATATTTCTCTGATCAACTCTTCGATACATTTTAATGGCAATTATGTTAGGTGAACAAATGTAACTTCTTTTTAAAAGCATTTGGTTTAGGGTTATTTTGGCTAAATGTTTTGGGTTGTTGTTTTGTTGGAACATCTAACTTGTCTTTAAATGTAGGTACTTGACAAATAGATTAAATTAAGTCCTGTTACATTGCTTTATTCATGTTCTATTTGATGCCTTGTAATGCCCCAGTACTTTCAGAAAAGCTATTTGATTTTATAATGTTCCCATCTGTATATTTCGCTGTGGGTATGGTATCAAACTATTGAGATCATACAGTCTACCCTTCTTTTTCCCAAAACATGACAATTAGAATTTTCACCATAGTTTTATATATATATATATATATTTGTAACCAGATGTAATTGCAACCTTAGTTACTCAGTTAACCAATGAAATAAGTTTGAGTTCAGTTAGAACACCCCCAGAACACACCCAGGCTGACAACCCATTACTGACAACCCTGTTAAAACTAAACATCAATTAGATATACATTTTTGGCACTGTGAAGTAGGCTGACTACTAATAAAACATTATTTTAGGGCTCTAAGACTTTAGCAAACCATGGTGAGAACTAAAACCTGGAGCAAATTTTCCCATTGAAGTATTGTGACCTAAAAGTGTTGTAAAAACACTGCTAACCAGGAGGAATACAAAGACCTTGATCAAAAAACAACTTAATGACCCCCAAACCTTTTAAACTAATGTTTTGAGGAACACATGTTAAAAATGTGGTTTCCGTTACATCTAGTGTATAGCTTACTCATCCTTCCACAATATGAGCATCATACCTACAGTCAAACCTAGTGGGATGGTGTGGGATTCAGATTCAGGACTTGCCAACTTGCCTTATTTTACAGATACATTGATTTTATCATCAGTCCATGGTCTGAAGCTCAAGTACAACTGGGTTATGTGTCAAAGTCCTGACTCAAACCTTGTTTAAATGCCTAGGTTAAACCTTTAACAGGTAGTTATTGTTCAAAAGTTCTTCAATATGGCAGAATAAACACCATTCTGCAAAAAGATTGGGCTGGAATTCCTTTACTATTGTTACTATACTTACAATAGTTTTGGTTAAGACATTTTAAGTATTTTCTATGAAAAGTACCTCTTCAAGACGTCTTGTGGCTCTTATGTTACTTGAATCTGAGTGTAACTTTGGTGGTGTCTCACCTGTGAAAGAATGATGCGTCTGTCCTGGTTATGGTAGAGGGGCATGTATTTTTGTAGGATGCTGAGAGTATGTTGTTTGAAGATTGCGGTAGTGTAGACTATACATTCCAGCACTGACACTGACTGAGTGAACACCCCATACACAAACAAAACCCCCTCCTCAGATGTAGTGCCTGCAGAAATTGTAGTGCATATGTGTGATTAACATGGACAGTAATTGTAAAAACAGTTGTACAAAGACAGACACTAAGCATTTCTAAGTCAAATTCAAGCTGCATTTTGAATCTCTTGGTATTACAGGCAAATCAAATTCAAATTGAGGAAACACCGGTATTAAATCACTTTTTGTTACAAAATTAATGAAATATAAGTATCCATGCCTGACCTCACAAGTTAATTCAGATTCTTGATTTTATTGCATTTTACAAAATGTCCCTAATCTGTGTAAATTTGTGATTTGTAATTCATTTGATAGCATTGATTTTATACACCTGTTAACAATGAGTGTGGCTGAAACATTTAAACTCAGTAATTTTAAACAGTGTGCACATACTTCTGGCCACATAGTGTACATGCACCTTAGAAGTGTATTAAAACGTTTGACTTAAACTGTATACTGACCGAGTATAACAGGCTTGTAGCTCTGCCAGTGACCCTTTTGAAAAGCAAGAAATAACTGCTCCTTAATCAGTTCTCCATCAATATATGGTCCCCAGGTCTCGAACACCTCCAGGAATCGGAAGGGGTTGATGATTTTAGAACCTTCCAAAAATAAAGGTGAGACTGTATTTAGTGAGAACAAAAGTCTGAGATTAACATGCTTTTGATTTGTGTTTTTTTTTTTTTTATGTAAAAGTTTTGCATTAAAACATATATAATCTGTAACACAGTTTAAGTGAGAAGTTGAATCTTTGAACATTATTACTGGCATCCCTGGAAAAGAAGAGACGTTAGGCTATAAGAAAATCACCTTTCCTACATTGAAACATATGGTAAAAATACAACTTTTAATTGAAGTACAGAAAAATTCTTAAGACAGTTGACAGAAAAATTCTAAAGAAACAGTTTTTTTAATCACTTTTTTAAATCACATGTACAAGGATATTTTGCCAATAAAACAGCACTTACAAGTCTTCTATAACATCTTAAAAGTTGGAGAATACAAAGAAGGAAATTGAGATCATTAGTCTGTACAGAATTTCCAGATTGTCCAGCGTCCTAGGTCCTCTTTTGTGCATTCTCCTCTTTAGCTCACCCCACAGCTTTTCTATAGGGTTTAAGATGACTAAGATGACAGTGGCAGAAGCTTGATTTTGTGTTCAGTAAATCATTTTTGTGTTGATCTGGACTTATGTTTTGGACCACTGTTCTGCTGGAAGATCCAAGGATCACCTATTTTACTGTCAAAGGCAAACTGTCCTGGTATTTCCATTATGCCATGTATCCTAATTGGGTTCCCATGGCCTTTGGAAGAAGAATACTCCCACATCAACCCCACCCAGGCCGCCATTGTAAATAAGAATTCGTTCTTAATGACTTGCCTGGTTAAATAAAATCATCACAAACCCTTTATCATACTCAACAATGGGCATCAGGTTCTGTTCAGTCATCTTTCTTTTTATGCCAAACCCACCTTCAGTGTCTGTTGCCAAAAAGCTCACTTATTGTTTATTCTAATTATAGAACATGGTTTCGGTCAAAGTTCCAGTCGCATTTAGCAAACCCCAGGCAATTTGTGGTTAGATGAAATGAAATGGCTTTTTTCCTGGCAGTCCTTCCAGACAGATCTGTTGTCATAGAGGTCATTAAAACATTGTGTGTGGGGACAAAACAAACTTTGAAACTTTTAATTATTGCCCTAACTGTATATGTGGGCAGTCTCATGTGAGTAGATTTTATAGCCATTTCCTGACTTATAAATGTTACCATACTTTTTCCACTTTGAATTGTGTGTTCTATAGAATAATTTATACTAATGGTCTCAGACTTTTGTCTCCATGTTATTTGTACAATGCTAACCTTAAAACTTAACTTCAATCTGTCCTTTTTATGATTAATTAATGACAAAATGTTCACCAATATATGTTTTTACCTGCTTTAACTTGAGCCTCCAGAATTTGTTGTGAGCTGAGTGAGCGAAGACACGCCAGGTCAGATACCGAGCAATTTGTCAGCTTCACAAAGTGTCTGCCCAACTTCATGGCATCCCACCTATGATATTACAGTTTTCTGTTATAAGTAATTTGGAAAAAGTGTGTGTGTGAATGTGTGAGTGAGTGTGAATTACCTGGTTTTGAGTGGGATGGAAAATGGTTGGCTCTGTATTATAGCTTGTTGAAAGAGAGTTTCGCTGGTGGGCATCATTAGATGTAGACACACTGACTGGGCACCAGCACTCTCACCAAACAGAGTCACCTATAGACACACATATAATAAGTTATATATAAGTTAAGTTATATATGTTATATAAATAAGTTAAGAAAATAAGTTAAATTATCCCTCTAAAGAAAACAAGCATAAATATGGAATTATTTGCACATTTTAGTGCATCATTTCTATATAATTGTAACCAAAGAGAATTACCAAATCACAAATACTTTACAAAATCACAAAATGCCCTCTGAAAATGGGGTTTATAATTTTCTCTGTGAAAGTATACAAACTAAAGGTACAAAATACAAAAAAAGTAAATTTAAGTAATTTCATTTCTAGAGCTGTAGGCTACGTATACAAACCTTGGCTGGGTCTCCACCAAAGAAAGCAATGTTATTTCTGATCCAGTGCAGTGCTGCCTGCTGGTCCAGAATTCCATAGTTTCCCACCGCAGATCTTTGAGGATCTTTTCCCGTCACCAGGAACCCAAAGGCTCCTGTGTATGCATACACAGTAAATTACAGATCTGCCTACAAATACACTCAGATACAGTGTTAGGTACACCCATCTGGTATGTAAATTCTTTAATTATTTTATCATAAAGATACTTCATTGGTATACAATCAATGACTCTTGCTGTTGCTTTCTATATCTTGTCTTTCCTTGTACTCTGTTTATTAAATTAGATGGACCCTTGAAGGTCCCCCACTGACCAAATGTTATTTGGGTGTTAGACTATTCTCAGGACTGCTTCAGCACTAACATGGTAATGACATACACCGATCAGCCATAACATTAAAACCACCTTCTTGTTTCTACACTCACTGTCTATTTTATCAGCTCCACTTACCATATAGAAGCACTTTGTAGTTCTTCAATTACTGACTGTAGTCCATCTGTTTCTCTGCATGCTTTGTTAGCCCCATTTTATGCTGTTCTTCAATGGTCAGGACTCTCCCAGGACCACTACAGAGCAGGTATTATTTGAGTGGTGGATGATTCTCACCACTGCAGTGACACTGACATGGTGGTTGTGTGTTAGTGTGTGTTGGGCTGGTATGAGTGGATAAGACACAGCAGCACTGATGGAGTTTTTAAACACCTCACTGTCACTGCTGGACTGAGAATAGTCCACCAAAAATATCCAGCCAACAGTGCCCCATGGGCAGTGTCCTGTGACCACTGATGAAGGTCTAGAAGATGACCAACTCAAACAGCAGCAATAGATGTGCGATCATCTCTGACTTTACATCTACAAGGTGAACCAACCAGGTAGGAGTGTCTAATAGAGTGGACAGTGAGTGGACACTGTATTTAAAAACTCCAGCAGCATTGCTGTGTCTTATCCACTCATACCAGCACAACACACACTAACACACCACCACCATGTCAGTGTCACTGCAGTGGAACTGTCAACCTTTGGATTGATAGCCCAAAGCTCTACCCACTGTCAACTTGAAGTATCAATTGAAAGAAGACGTGATGAAAATTATACATGTTTTTAACTGTACACCTATAAGTGCTAATGGGGTATGTATTCCCAGTAATGAGGCCAGTAAGTTCAAACATTATTAAAAAATCTGTAACTGTTTACCCCCAAATGTCATCTGTATGGTAGGTGTAGTTTATAAAATATTTAATGAACCTAAGTACCAGATAGGTGTGCCTAATAAAGTGCTCTGTGATTGTGTAAATGGTCTGTATTGTGATTATGCTGTCTGGCTCACCTAGACGATACTCTATATTTACAACCACGGTGTTGCTATGATTACTAATGAAGCGTCCTTCATACAGCGGCTTAGAGGCAGAGCCAGCAATAAAATCACCTCCATGAATCCACACCATGACAGGCAGACCTGTCGTGTTCTTCAGTGATAGGTCCACACTCAGGGGGACATACACATTTAAATACAGGCAGTCTTCACTCACCTAAACACACATTAATAATAAATGAATATATGGTTAATTACTCTTTGTAATCATATTAGGAAATGTTACTGAACAGATTTATGTACACTATGTCACAGAATGACTATATGAATGATTCCTTTTGGCTCCTCCAATTATGGGTCACCACAGTGGACCATTAAACCGCATATTTGATTTGCAAACACTCAGTGCAACCCACCGAGCCCCTGAGTTATGATAAAGGTTTAGGTAATATGATATTACTGGTAGAGGGAAGATTACCTCAGAAGGGCAGATTTCTCCAGCACAAGCCTGTATGCACGCAGGTCTAGAGAATGTAGCGTCATACGGGTTCTTCCATGGTGACACAGATCCAGGAGCAGTCCATCGTTTTGGGCCTACAGGAGGGGCAGCATATGGAATCCCATAAAACGCATAAGCTTTGTCTAGTCTCAGTCCACGAACTGGACCAGAGTGAGTGAGCACAACAGGACCTTCACTGGACTTTCCTTCATCCGTTTCATGCAGCACACCATTATCCAGCACAACATGATTTGACATTTGATAATCAGCTGCATTATGATCAGGTTTATTTACTTGTCCAGCATTTGGTTCACCTACTCTAGCCTCGATGACATGAATATTAAAATCAGTATTCTTAACTCTGGCATTACGTGATGTCTTTTGAACATAGAATGTCATGCTCTTTACTCCTTCAGTCTGAAGTGTGTAATCCTGCTGTGAATGTGCGAAATGAGTGAATGTGAGTCGTGAGTCCTCTTCTCGCTCCTGCGACCCACATACCAAATCTAGAGTCACCATGGAAACCAGCACGAGCAGGGTTACTCCATCGACCGATAAGACCATGATGAGCTCCAGCTGATTATACACAGATGAGTCTGTCCTGGTCCCAGGGAGAAGATCTTCTCATAAATGCTCATGCAAATGCAAACATGCCCATGTAGTTCATATGTTCAGATCCACTGCAGAGTTTATTCAAGCTATTAATTATTTTAGGTCCTGAATTTTGCAAAGATTTACAGTCCGTTCACTTCTCTTCAGTCCTTCAAGTAAATAAGTAACTGTAAGGAGACCAGACTCTATCTCATTACATTTCTCATGACTTTAATAAGCAAGGCTGACCCACATACACAGTCTGTCCTAGACACGAGTGCACAAGGAAGCCTTTGTGAAACTAAATCAGATTACAGACAGCAGATCTGTTATCACCACATTTTAACATTTACACATTGATATATAACATAAATAAATACAAATCTTTACATTTAAATATTACAGTAATTTATCTTTATTCTTTTTTTTTTACCTAGTACTTTATTTACATTTTCAGCATTTAGCAGACACTTTTATCCAAAGCGACTTACACAATGAGCAATTGAGGGTTAAGGGCCTTGCTCAGGGACCCAACAGTGGCAACTTGGTGGTTGTGGGGGTTGAACCGGCAACCTTCTGTTTACTAATCCAGTACCTTAACCACTGAGCTATCACTGGCCCTTTATACTTTATACTGGTCAGGGTTCTGTAACAAGGAGACACGCTACTCAACAAGTGAACACTAGTCAACAAGTAAACGCTAGTGCAAAGTATTTTATTTACATTATTTATATTTATATTTATATTACATACAGAATCCACCACTAGAACCCAGACTAAGAAATCACTGTTAAAAATTTACTAAATGCAGACAAAAATAATAGGCTATGCTAATGCTAAGCTAATCTAATGCTACACTAAAAGCTAAACTACAAATGCTAAGTACCTAAGCTAAACTTTATATTAAATAATAATAAAACTCAGACACAGACTAACTTACTAAATATTAATACAAAAAAAATCACTGGAGCAATGAAGCAAAGACAACTGGCAGTGCAAGATCACATGGTAAAAGTGTAGCGCTATGCACTGAAACATAGGGTATTTTAAGGAGGCTTGAGGAATTAGAAATGTGAGTCAATGGTAAGGTCAGGTGATGTAAAAATAGGTTGGTGGCATTTCTGTCTCCCCTATAAAACATGCACTGCTAGCTTAAACATCTTTTGAGAGGTTAACTCCCTTCTACAAGCATGTCAATTTGTCCTAAATACTGTATGAGCTACAGCTTGCAAAGAGGTAGACGCTGGGTTTGAATGTCTCACCATCTTACCTGCAACTGTGCTGTGGATGGATGGATGAATAGATGGTTGAATGGATGGGTGGATAGATGGATGAGTGAATGGATGGATGGATGGTTGGATGGATGGATGAGTGAATGGATGGATGGATGGTTGGATGGATGGATGAATAGATGGTTGAATGGATGGGTGGATAGATGGATGAGTGGATGGACGGATGGGTGGTTGGATGGATGGTTGGTTGGGTGGGTGGATGGATGGATGGATGGGTGTATGCCACTGAACATACTCTTTTGCTTCCTTATTATGGTGTGGAATGGGTGATTGTCATTGTTCAAGCAGTTTACACAGGGTCCTTTTCTCTACCACAATTACCAGTAATTCCTGTTCCATGCTGACCACCGCCTCAGCTCACCTTCTGATCGAACATCTGCAGGAGTTTTCTGCATATATCAAATGACCCCAACCTTCTCAAAAATACAACCAGCTCTACCCCTTCCTGTATTTATTGTCTTTATTATCTGACTGACCTCTACATCAACACCCTCTCTCCTCTTGGATGTGTTTAATCACATTTGGTTCAACTGGCAGCATAGAACAAAAATCTTTTACCAGGCTCCTGTACTCCTCCTCCAGTCTACAAGGACAGTGTCATCTATAAATGTCTGCATATGGCAGGTCTCAAAGTTATAATTTAAGTCTAATTGATAAAGTGCAAAGAGGAAAGTACAGTCCCTTGTGGTGCTTCTGTGCTGCTGACCACAGTCTCTAATGTACAGCTTCTTAGCTTAACATACCATGGTCTGCTAATGAGGTAGTCTGTGATCCAGGTCACTAGCTTATCTTTAAGTAAGAGGAGCTTTATGGTGTTGAAGGCACTGGAACAATAAAAAAACATGATTCTCACAGTGCAGTTGCCCTTGTTTAGGTAAGAGTGGGCCCTGTGAAGGAAGTAGAGGATGGCATATACACCCTCTACACCCACCCTCTCCTGGTAGGCAAACTACAGAGATTTCAGGACCGCATACACCCCATGGTCTTCATAATTTTATAATATGTAAACTTACTGCACTGGCCTGAAGTCATTTAGCACACTGGGATGCCCCATTTTTGGCACAGGAATGAGGTATGATGTCTTCCACAGTGTGAGGACCTTCCCCAATCACAGACTCAGATTGTAAAAGCTTTCAACAAGACCTCAGAGCAGGGCCGGCGCTAGGGGGGGGCTGAGGGGGGCATTGCCCCCCCAAATTGTGTCTTTGCCCCCCCAAGCACAATGCAAGCAACGGCTATTTTTAAAATTATCTCTGAACCAATCACAAAAATGCATTTTGTTTTACAGTGTGAAGATATTTCCTTGCTTATTCCTGATTGGCTCTTTGAGTCATATAAAAATCGGCAGACTGCCCCAAACAGTTCAGTTCGGCAGTATATGTTCTGTTAGTGTGAGCGAGAGGCAGGTATACTGGTAAACACTTTTTTTTTACAGAATTAGTATTCTTTTGTTTTCTTTATATTTTAATTTCCCAATAATATAAATATTCTCACTCATTCCTATTTCCACGTTTGAATATTCTCAGTCTGTGTGTAGGTACATTTGTCAGCTTTGACTTAAATTTGTATTAAAGCCTTTCAAGAAATAGAGTTGTTCTATTAGTAATGGCAATTTAATTAAGGGGGCGTATTAAAATGAAATACAATTAGATAATCTTTTTTCTCCATTCCCATAATCAACATGTATTTTTTATTCATTGGGTTTTAAGTTTAAGTTCGAAAACATGCATTTTTATTTCTTTACCTCATACATCACTTTAAGCCAGTATCAATAGCTTGGCTGTCATCATTCATGCACAAATCAAGCCTTGAATATATTTCTGGCTTCAAAAACATGACTATCAACATGCCCCCTCATTAGGTTTTACTGCCCCCCCAAGCAAAGCAGTCCAGAACCGGGGCTGCCTCAGAGTGTGTTTGTGTAAGCAAAGGCTGACCCATAGGGTCTGGATCACAATGGACATTTCATTTCACCCCAAATGAATTTCTTTACACTCAACTGTTTGAACATTGTCTTTATTCTTGACACACTCATTCTGAAACAGCAAAGGATTTCTTTTTATTTTATCACCACATTTTCCTGGTCAAGGTTGTGGTGGGTCTGGTTTCCCTTGAAACACTGGGTGCAACACTGAAATACACCGTGGACAGAGCGCCAATCCATTGTGGGGTTTCGGCGGCTTTCAGATATTATTACCTTAAACACTTAGAAACCTTGTATAAATTAAACAGAGTAACTTGAGATTGACCAATACACAATCTGAGCAGTTAAGTATGTGTGTTACTACAGTAGATTCAGTGTTAAACAAAGATTAAAACATGAAGTTTAATTTTATCGAGTTACTACATGCAAATGGCACCCATTCTGTGAAACGGCCCTAAAAGTACTTGGCAAATTCTGTTCTATTGAATAAAATAATTGTACTTCTGCATTGTGGTGACTAATTTGACCCCAAATGACTTTATATAATTATAATGCACCATCCACAAGAAATTAATTCATTGCAAATCGATTGTTTTCAGGGGTTATTTAATATATGATGTCAGAATAAGATGGGGTCAAATTGAGCAGACTCAGAAAGCTTCGTGTCAAACACAAAGAAGTCGTCAGTCTGGTACGTTCCTCTACAAAAACACTGGATTACTAAGTAATTGCTCAGAAGTAAAAACAGTCATTTTTTATGTATGACTCATTCCGATTCACGCTGTTCCCACTGCCTACGGCAAACTATACATACTGTCATCTCCATGGTTACAGTACCATCTTCCAGAATGCATAGTTAAATTAAATAAACAGTATATTCTAGCAACTGTGCTGCTCAGTAAAATATACTTATATTATAGAATGAATCTATCCAGACTGGTGGATCTGATGGAAAATCGCTAAAGACAACACTTACACATCAGGAAATATAATGAGTTGTGTTTATTTTAAAATGAAATGATATTATTATATAATATAAATGATATAGATATTAAATTAATAGTATGTGTGAAAGCTGAAAGGTAGCACCAGTCCTACACAGCAGGGATCATGCCACACACATGACTCATAGCTCAGCCATGTCTTCATATAATTTCCCTGTTATGGATAATAATCTCCAAAAAGTTCAAAAGCACTGAAAGCAAGTCTCAAAAAACTTAGAATAAAGTTTATTGGGAGATTTCAGAGTGTCGCATAAAAGTAAAGTAGCCAGCAGATTCCGATCGGTAGTTGCAGTTTGTAGCTGGTCAGCCAATGAAAAACCTTGTCAGCTGAGCCGGTGGGGCCGAAATCCCACCCAGGTGTCCAGTTGTATTCTGCAGGAAGACAGTTGTTTAGAAGTGTGAAGCAATAAAAATGAGCTCTTTAGGTTAAAATGATTAAAATATAATACAGCTAAAAAGCAGGGATTATGTAAGTTTAGGCCATTGTTAGAAAGCTGAATCACTCTGAATTTAATAAGTTACATACATTTCTCTTGGTCACGACTTCAGCTGTTAAAAAGATGAGTGTATACATATGATACATTCTAACTGAATCACATTGATCTATGAAATCTATTATATAATGCTTGGTTCTAGTAAATATCTATTATATAATGCTTGGTTCTAGTAAATATATTATATAATTCTTGGTTCTAGTAAATACAAACGCGATGTCAAATAAGATGGGACAACAGGCAAGGATAGGTTAAAGTTTGCAAAAAATGCATGAGTATACAGTATACTCCTATATACAGTTTAACATTTTACATTTTCAGCATTCAGCAGATGCTTTTATCCAAAGCGTCTTGCAGTACTGTGACAGCATATTGTCTGAGGGTTAAGGGCCTTGCTCAAGGGCCCAACCTGGCAGTAGTGGGGCTTGAACCAGCAACCTTTTAATTACTAGTCCAGTACCTTACCTGCTAGACTACAACTGCCTTTAAGAGAAAGATTAAAAACTTTTTTTGCAAACAAATGCAGGTAATTTAGGGACTGCATCATCTACAGTCCATAACATTATTGAAACACACAGAGAATACGAAGAAATCTCCTAAGGGACAAGGCCCAAATCCAGTATTTAATGCATGTGACCTTAAATTCCTCGGACAGCACTGCATGCAAAACAGCGTTTGGAAGTGTTTAGTGCCAATTTGCACATATGTAGAGGCACCAATAATGCTGAGGGGTACAAGTGCACTTAGACCAACAAAAAACAACTAAACCAAAAACAACTATTATTCAGTCTATCAACTGTTGTATTTGCTTATTACTAAGTAATCTTATACCATTTCATTAGTATTGTATCAGCATACATAACTACTTTTTGTACCTTGTTCCATTCTTTGATTTGCAGTTTATAGGGTGTTCAGCAGTCACTTGTGCAAACACAGTTTAAGTTAAAAAAGTATAACAACAAGAATACAGATTGCCCTTTAAAAAGAATCTTACAGTGATAATATTGAGCTTCAACACAAACTGCTAATGTGGGAATATTCTGACAATATTTTGCACTTATACTTACTGCAGTTTTTATCTTTGCATTTCTCTACACCACAGTTGCTGCAGGCCAGACCCACTATATATGGAGGAAATCCAAACATAGGTCCTCTAGGACAAAATATAGAAATGAAATAGTCATAATTATAGCCTGACAACAGCTAAAACACAGTTATGACACTTTCTACCTCAATACAAATCAACATGATTAATAAATCATTCAAAACTGCTAGAATGATTAAACACAGAACAATGATTGAACATGATACTTACCCATCACCATAGTTGCACACAAAAATGGTAGATTCTGGATGACTGGAGAAGTTTTCAATTCCTTTAGAACAAACATGGACAGCACAGCCAATCCTATAGCTAGTTGTCCACATTAGCTGCAGCACACACAAGAGAATGAGAAATATCAATGCTTCATCTGTTACATTTTACATTTACATTTTCTGCACTTAGCAGACGCTTTTATCTAAAGCGACTTACAGTACTGTGACAATACACTGTCTAAGCAATTTAAGGGCCTTGCTTAAGGGCCCAACAGTGATAACCTGGCAGTAGTGGGGCTTGAACCAGTGATCTTTTAATTACTAGTCCAGTACCTTACCCATAGGCTACAACTGCCTTTGAGAAAAAGATTTACACACTTACTTACAGTATGCAATCTAAGCAATTGAGGGTTAAGGGCCTTGCTTAAGGGCCCAACAGTGGCAACCTGGTAGTGGTGGGTCTTGAACCAACAACCTTCTGATTACTATTCCAGTACCTTAACCCCTGAGCTACAACTGTCCTGTTAAAGAACCTAATGAATGATTAATTGTTTTTTAAAAAGATTACAGAAGCTGTAATGGGTCAGTTAGCTGCTTTCACCTGTAAGGAAGTGCAAGATGTCTTGTGAGTGAAAACTACATTTGCCAATTTTGTTTGTTTTGTTTTTAATAAGTCGCACAGGTTTTTTGTGTGACATTTCTTTTCACTTCCTCTATTCTGATTGTGTTCAGCCCCTGCACAGAAGCACTTCGTGAAATCTGAACAATAGTCAGACTTTTGCAATAATTTAGCCTGTCATGTTTGAAACAATAGGGATTATGGGAAGTTGGAGCATCGTGTGTATATATAGTAGATATGAGGCGGCATCCCTGGGGCATTGTATGTTATAAAAACAAAACAAAACAAAACTAATTAAACCATGTACTGGGACAATGCATTTATTGATATCTACAAAAAAACTTTACATTTACTTGTTGTAAATAATGTCTTAAAAATCATTAGTTTATGCTTAGTCCCTGTATAGTTACCTACAAATGAGACTTATTGTAATGCATTACTTATTAAGCTTACTGGTAAGCTTTACCAAGGAGCATTATTGTAAAGAATATTTTATAAATATTATTGATAAGCGTTACTAGTGAACATTTTGTAAAGTGTTTCTAAGGAACAGTACTGCAAAGCATTACTAATGACAATTATTGGTAAGCGTTACCAAAAGATATTGTTTGTTTGTTTATTAGGATTATAACGTCATGTTTTTACACTTTGGTTACATTCATGACAGGAACAGTAGTTGCTCATTACACAAGATTCATCAGTTCACAAGGTTATATTGAACACAGTCATGGACAATTTAGTATTTCCAATTTACCTCAAATGCATGTCTTTGGACTGTGGGAGGAAAACGGACCACCTGGAGTAAACCCATGCAGACACTAGGAGAACATGCAAACTCCACACAGAAAGGACCCGGACTGCCCCAACTGGGAATAGAACCCAGGACCTTCTTGCTGTGAGTCGACAGTGCTACCCACTTAGCCACCGTGCCGCCCAGGTATTATTGTAAAGCATTACCAAGTAACATCATTGTAAATTATAAAGCATTACCAAGTAACATCATTGTAAAGCGTTACAAGGGAACACATTTAAAGCTTTAATAATGGAGATTATCATTAATCATAACCAACTGTTGATTCCCATTGTTTGTTTGTTTATTTACACACACATGATAGCCTACCTGTGTGTAGTGACCACAGATTCTGGCACAGCTGCTGTTTTGGAGTGTGTAATCTGCACTTCCTCTGTTCCAGCTGTTGATAGCTGACTCCACTGTAAAGGCTGAGAATGGTGCACCAAGCCAGATGTTCTCCCCAGCCCGTCGGAACTCGGGATGAGCCAGGCCATGTTGCTGTAGCACAGGATTATGGGATCCTTTGCAATGTTTTGCCCAGGACCGAGCTCCTCTTGCCAGTGAATCATCCCAGGACTAAGAAATAAACAAAACACAAAAGTTTGCATTAGTACCCACAAATACCAACAAAGATAGTCAATGGTAAAAATAGTAACACATAATAAAATAGGCTTTAAGTAGGAATCATTGTTAGTTATTATTTAAATTTAGAAAATGTTCATTATTAATATTGCATTGTAATAATTGTGGACACTTATGCTTTTATCAGTATTATGTACTATTACCCACAATGTGTATATCATCAAGATAATATCTTTTAAATTTAAACATGACAAAATGACATTTTACAATTATCTAAAGACTTAACTTGTATTATTATTGAGTTGTTTCACTGGTTTATAATACAAATACATTGGTTATGGCTAAACAGTTTATCTATTAATGTTACAATAATTGCTCTATTTTAATTGCCTTGGTTATTGCATATTTCTCACATAAAATTACTTCATATTATGAAAGTAAACATCATATTCACAAAGAGACTTTTAATACAAAGCGACATTAATACACATTATTATTATTTTATATTGCCTGTACAGTATATAGAATATCAGCCAAAACATTTTGTTTTAAGAGTTGTTTTGAGGGTTTTTTTTTTAGAACCTCTGAGAATTTTCATTGAAGGAAAACTCTCTCTATATATGAACAATCTGTATTGTTTTAGCTAATAATTAATAATCTAATAATAATTCAGCATTGCACAAAATGATGTTAACTGTGTGCAAAGGAAAATTCAGATCTGTTGGTAGGATATCCACGTTGTGTGTAATTTAGTAAAAATGGTCATACAGAACTTATCAGATGGAACTTGAACCTGAGTGAAACCATAATTTAAACCACTCACATATACCCTTTTGATATATAAGGTACAACTGAAGTGACACACATACATGCAATATATGACTGCATGCCTATAGCTGTGATTTCTGGTATTTATAATAAAAAAATCTGTCAGGTTAAAGATAATACAAGCAGCTAACCACAGCCAATAGAAAAAAAAACAAGTGTTGTACTGCACCCATTTACCTCAACCACAAACATTACAATTACAAAACCTAGAAAGACCTCTTGAATGGATTATTGATTTTAACAGGAATTTCACCTAGAGATATCTCTAAGCCATTTCTCAGGACCATCACATACAGTACAAAGACAAGACAATATGTGCAGTCCCACAGTTTTTGACAAAGTGACTAAATTCAAACAATTCTTGCTCATGAACAACTGTGACTTTCTTTTTACACTTAAATATGAGTGTCACTTAGTTTTAATTTTTGGAATGTGTGGAATTTGGTAATTATCTCACTCTAAACACTAAAATATTAGAAATTGAACAAATCAACAAATTTCAAAAACAAAAATTTCCCTATGTATTTAGACAGTTCTAAGCAGTCATCTAAATGGTCGTCGTGGTTTTCTTTTTACTGGGGTATCAAAATGAGTTGACAGAAAAGCCAGATTCCAGAAGTCATTCATCAACATGTTAACTCATGAAATGAGACAAAGGTGCTTTAATTAGATGCCAGTTTAAGCCAAGAAGCAGAGAAAAGGCATTTTTCTTTATTTACCAACAAACATAAGTGACTGGAGTTTGCTGGACACTACTAATACTTAGACTGGAGCTGATGTATGGCAAGATAAGAGAAGAGAATTGAGCTTTTTACAACAAGCTCTAAAAAAGATTAAATCCATATTATAATGGAGGATATGTACAGTTCTATGGCTGTCCCTTCTCATTAGAGCCCTGAGAACATTGCAGGATTACAGAATATATGGTATTACAGACTCTATAAAGTTTCAGATTTTAAATAACACTTAATTTTTTTCTAAAGAAACTGCCAATCTCTTTCCACACCGTGTTACCACAGTGAAACAGACAAGCACAGATAAAAGTAATTCCCAAAATCATAATATGAATTGTAGCACTTTGTAGTTTCCAGGTCTTTTCATCTTAAATTAGATACCAGTTTATGCCAAGAAGCAGAAAAAAGCCTTTTTCTTTATTTACCAACAAGCATAAGTGAAAATGTACATCAAGCCTTTTGGGAAAACTGCAAATGAGTACCCAACTGTAATTATCAATAAACAATTAGACAGAATTCTTGGTTATTGTTTAAATCAACATAATTCTAACTTAAATCTGAAGCCGAACCTAACAAGGACAGATAGTATGTACTAAAAGACATCACTAAATGTCTATTAAAAGAAACATTTCTCTTTTACCATGGAGCGCATGTTGGCAGCAGGCAGTTGAGCTCGGGAGCGCTGGGCATTGTGTGCCTGCACGCACCTGCGAATGAAGTCAGGCTCACTGATGTCTGGCAGCATGAATGTGAAGACACATGTAAAGCTGGAGAGCAGCAGAGAGATCCACATTACTAGGCTGAGGAGCAGGTCCATTATTAGAGCTTAATCCAGTACTGTCCTCGGCTGAGTAGTGGACTTATACACAGTGATGAGTCGTGCTGTAGATGGTATGAAAAACAAACCCACCCACCACATCACGATCAAAAGGAAGATGCTCTCTCTCACCCTCTCTCTCTCTCTCTGTTTCTCTCTCGCTCACTCTCTGAGACTCTGTCTATCACATAGTTGTATCACTTTAACACTTACATGTAGTACATACACAGATCAGGCATAACATTAAGACCACCTTCCTAATATTGTGTTGGTCCCACATGGCATGGACTCCACTAGACCCCTAAAGGTGTGCTGTGGTATCTGGCACCAAGATGTTAGCAGCAGATCCTTTAACTCCTGTAAGTTGTGAGGTGGGGCCTCCATGGATCGGACTTGTTTGTCCAGCACATCCCACAGATGCTCGATTGGTTTGAGGTCTGGGGAGTTTGGAGGCCAAGTCAACACCTCAAACTCGTTGTTGTGCTCCTCAAACCATTCCTGAACCATTTTTGCTTTGTGGCAGGACGCATTATCCTACTGAAAGAGGCCACAGCCATCAAGGAATACTGATTCCATGAAAGAGTGTACATGGTCTGCTAGAAAGCTTAGGTAGGTGGTACGTGTCAAAGTAACATCCACATGGATGAAAAAAGAAGGGTTGTTCATATGATTCTAATAACTGCCTGCATGTCTGTATGCATTTAATACTTAGTAGAACCTCCTTTTGCCAATAAAACTGCACTCATTTTTCTTCTATGGAATCTTATAAAGCTGGAGAATACAGCATTTGAGACCCTTTTCTTCCTTTATGCTTTCCAGTTCAGGGTCCTCTCGTGTACTTTGTTTCTTAGTTCACTCCGTGGGAATTCTGTAAAGTTTATAAACAGACTATGGTGGTCATTTCGGAAGCTTGATTTTGTGTTCAGTAAACCATTTCTGTTTTGATCTGGACAAATGTTTTGAATCATTGTCCTGCTGAAAGATCCAATGATGACGGTTGGATTAAAGGTTGGATTAAGCTAATTTTTTACAATACTTTTTACTCAGCTTAACCAGAGGTGCCAATAACTGTGAAGAGGACTGTATTGTATTTCTCAACAATATATATAAGATCAAATTGTCTTCATTTGTAAATGAATTAAGGAGGTGGAGTTCAGTGATTAAGGCAGCCCCGGTTCTGGACTGCTTTGCTTGGGGGGGCAGTAAAACCTAATGAGGGGGCATGTTGATAGTCATGTTTTTGAAGCCAGAAATATATTCAAGGCTTGATTTGTGCATGAATGATGACAGCCAAGCTATTGATACTGGCTTAAAGTGATGTATGAGGTAAAGAAATAAAAATGCATGTTTTCGAACTTAAACTTAAAACCCAATGATTAAAAAATACATGTTGATTATGTAAATGGAGAAAAAAGATTATCTAATTGTATTTCATTTTAATACGCCCCCTTAATTAAATTGCCATTACTAATAGAACAACTCTATTTCTTGAAAGGCTTTAATACAAATTTAAGTCAAAGCTGACAAATGTACCTACACACAGACTGAGAATATTCAAACGTGGAAATAGGAATGAGTGAGAATATTTATATTATTGGGAAATTAAAATATAAAGAAAACAAAAGAATACTAATTCTGTAAAAAAAAAAGTGTTTATCAGTATACCTGCCTCTCGCTCACACTAACAGAACATATACTGCCGAACTGAACTGTTTGGGGCAGTCTGCCGATTTTTATATGACTCAAAGAGCCAATCAGGAATAAGCAAGGAAATATCTTCACACTGTAAAACAAAATGCATTTTTGTGATTGGTTCAGAGATAATTTTTGTGCTTGGGGGAGCAAAGACACAATTTGGGGGGGCAATGCCCCCCCCCTAGCGCCGGCCCTGGATTAAGGTACTGGATTTATAATCGGAAGGTCACTGGTTCAAGCCTTATTACTGCCAGTTGTTGGGCCCTTGAGTGAGGCCCTTAACTTTGGATAAAATCATCTGCTAAATGCTGTAAACGTAAATTCATGAATTTTGTTAAATATTAGTCCGCTGCATTCATGTTGCACCCACTCTTCTTCACAGTAAACATATACTGTTTATTTCATATGGTTAAAATTAATTGACCCTCGAGTAAATACAGTGGTGTATAGTAACGAAGTAATAATACTTCGTTACAGTACTTAAGTAGTTTTTTTAAGTACTTGTACTTTACTGGAGTATAAAAATTTTCGGCAACTTTCACTTTTACTCCACTACATTTTCTAAAGAAATTGTGTACTTTTACTCCGTTACATTCGCTGTATGTAAATTCGTTACTCGTTACTACAGAATGAAGGTAAATGATGTGAGATGTGTGACGGACTGCACCTGCGCTTGTGAGTTACACGGTGGTTAAACACATTAATGCGCATGTGCAAACGTTCTCTAAAAGCTATCGGAGTTTTCTAAAAGTGCGTCGTTCACCCAAAGACACGCAAATATGGAGATTTCAGAAGCTCCCCGTCCAACACACTGATGTAAGTTCACAATGATTAACAAAGTAAAGCACTAAATTTGTTTGTAATTCATTGACTGCAAAACTCATGAAGACACGTCCATTATTTTTAAAAACTCACCTACGGACAAATATTTCCTCAGATAACTTCTGTATTAGACCAGTAGAGGAGAGATTCATGGTGCTGAGGAACATGCAGCACGTCTTTAACCCTTTAATCATCTCAACAAGAACTCAACTTATCCAACTTATTATTCATGATTTTTCAGCTGTTGGCTTCAAGTTAGAAATGGTGTTTTCTTAAAGTAAGAATACCAATATTTTTTAGTTTAACACATGCCATTCAGTGAGTAGATACAGCCCAAAAAAGATTATTTAAATACAGCTTATTTTACTCAAATATTTTGATTTAAATTAATGGTTGAACAGATCATTAAAGGGATAAAATTGCCGCACGTTTTGTTAAACTCTCTTGAGTTTTGCTTTAAATTAATTATGCCAAAATTATTTTTTGTTATTGAAATATACTACCCAAATAAAAAAATGGGACAGTATAGAAAATGCAAATAAAATAGATGCAGTGTTTCTTACATTTACATCGACTCACATTCTAAAAACGTTGGAACAGGAACATTTAGGGCTAGTAATAAGTTAAAAAAACAACCAAATAATGTCATGATTTCAAACAGGTGATGTCAACAGTTGATTATGATCATGAATTGACACAAATCATGTTCAGATGAAAGGAACAGGTTAAACAGGTTAATTGTTAAGGTGGTTTACAGGCTTAAAAAAACAATCTTTATATTTAAAATGACCGCTTCCATTTATACTAGCATTTACTTTTACTTCTGCTTTTAATACTTAAGTACATTTAATATCAAATTACTTTTGATACTTAAGTACGTTATACATCAGATACTTTTAGACTTTTACTCAAGTAATATTCTAAAAGGTGACTTTTACTTCTATCAAAGTAAATTTCTGGTAAGATACTTGTACTTTTACTCAAGTATGGCCTTCCGGTACTTTATACACCACTGAGTAAATATGATTTTCGGACTGCTAATCAACTGTAGCTATTTCTAGCAACGGCTTAACGGACTTCATTTCCCAAAAACCATTTCGGCGACGCTATGATCACGTGGGTTTTGTTTTTGATATTACCATGTCAACGCAGGTAACTCCGACCTTACCGATTCAGCACCACCTGTACTTGTTCATTTATGGCATCATTCATGGATCTGGGTTCGAATGCGACTAGAATCTTTACAGGAGACAGAAATGTGGATAAACCGGTCAGTGATTATTTAAACTAATCTTATGTCTGAGGTAAAAACTGTAGATTTGTAACTGTTGTTCTGTTTATAGCCTGTGAGGAGAGAAAAAAGTAGATCAGCTCGCGGTCCGCGTCCAAAAGAGTAAGTAAGACATGTTTTACTATTAGAAGATACCTGCACAAGCGGTAGTGGTAGTTCAGGATGATTTCAGTGCAGGTGTAGCGGTTAAGGTGCTGGACTGGTAACCAAATGGTCGCTGATTCAAGTCCCACCACTGCCAGGTTGCCACTGTTGGACCCTGTCACAGTGCTGTAGGTCACTTTGGATAAAAGTAAAATGTAAAGTTGTATATTGTAGGGCAGCTGTAGCCTAGTGGTTAAGGTACTGGACTATTAATCAAAAGGTTGCTGGTTCAAGCCCCACCACTGCAAGGCTGCTACTGTTGGGCTTAACCCTAAACCCTCAAATGCTTAGATTGTATACTGTCACAACTGTAAGACGCTTTGGATAAAAGCATCTCCTAAATGCCAAAAATGCAAATTAATCTGACTTGTACTTACTTACTAACACACTTTTCTGTTAAAAAAAAACAAAAAAAAAAACACTTTGGTTCTAACAGGTTTTAGCAGATTTGTGTTCTTGGACTGTTGTCTACTTTAAGCTAGAGTATGAAATGTTTACTATGGAAGCACTACTGTAAGTCGCTCTGGATAAGAGCGTCTGCCAAATGTAAAATCTAAATGTAAATCAAAAACGCTAAAAAAACACTTGCCCAGTTTTAAAGAAATCCTGTCTAAGTCTTTGAATTGCCAAGTTTTGAGTTTTGGATAAGTCTTAATAGTTCAAACCCAATTCAAAATTCTGGACTAATACGAAAATAAGGTCCACACTATCTGTCAGCTTGCGTTTTGCCAAAATGCCCATTTAAACGCAGCCTTTGTATAAGTGCATGAATAATCAGATATGCATACTGTTCCTGAACAGAGTTCCTTTGCTGGAGCTGGATAGACTACAAGACAGAGATGAGAGGGTGAGACATTTATTTTGGGCACCCTTGGTCAGATTTTTGGTCAAAACAAATGTTTTGTTGATTTTCTAAGTAAAAATAATCTAACTTATTCTATAAGGACACAGTTTTATATGCTGTCACACATAATTTCCTTGTTTTTCTTTTTTTAACTTAACACTTTTTTCACCCTAAATGGTAAAAATGTGTTCCCCTAAATGTTAAATTTAGCAATCTAACACTAAAATTGAGTGAATAATTAAAAATCAATGTATTCATATCCTTGACTGATCACTGATGCCTTGTGGCCTTACCTACAAACTTGTTTTAATCAACAACTAAAACAATTTAATTAAAAAAATGTTTTATCACCGCTATATACTACTCCATAGGAACACACAAACATGCACAGCATTTGAAGACCCCACCCACTCAGTCCGATCATTTCCCCAACCTAGCAGACACGATGGTCAATTTGTGTCTGCTGCAGGCACTGCCAATTGGCGTCCAGCCGACTGGTAGCAGAGCCGAGACTCGAACTGGGGTGTTCAGAATCTCGATACTGGTGTGCTAGCGGAATATCCCGCTGCGCCACCTTACATGGCCATTTTTTTAATATACATACCTGTAAAATACAGTTTTCTAATCACTGCTTTCTGCTTTTTTGCATTTTACTGACTGTCTCAATTTATTTTGAAAACCTGGTTATACAACAACAAGACTGATGAAAAGTGAGATGTAAATAAATATAAATAAGGAAATATAAATTATAGAACTGGTTTGTATACTAAAGCAGCCGGAAAAAAAAGGCATATTATTGCCAGTTGCAAAGGTTGCGATTCCCCTACCCAAGACAATGTGTTAACTTGTTTTTACTTCATCAACAAAACTAACACTAGTCCACTACTGCTGAGATCCAGGCCTGCTATGTCTTAAGGGATTGGCCTTACCCCTGGGGTGGATTGTTTCTCTGTGTCTCTGCCACAACCTGACCAGGATGAAAATGTTGATGAAAATTAACAATCAACAAAACATGGAATTTGACGAAAGGTGTCCAAACTTTTACAAAAGACTTTTAATACTGAGAAATAGAATATCAGTAATGTCATGATAACTAATCTTTCAATCTGCCAGGATGCTGCTGTTATAGCAGTGGCTGGAAAACGATCAGAGCTGCTGTCAGCCATGAGCTGGGGTACTGAACCCTTCACAGTTATACCTCAGGTAATAATAATAATAATAATAATAATAATAATATGCGTCAGCTGATCAGCAAGGTTACAACATACAGTGCATCAAGCACTTCTGTGTATAGGGATACAAAATTGTAGGCCAGTTAGATTACCCATGCTGACTCCTGTCCATTGTCAAAAGCACCGATGGACATGCAGGCATCAGAGCTAGACAAGTTAGACTGTGCATTACTCGCACAAGAGATGACAGCAGGATGCAGAAAGAACCTAATAATAATGTCCTGGTACCAGATACCACAGGGCTCCTTCAGATGTCTTGCACCATCCATGTTCAGGCAGGTCAGAGCTATTTTGGCAGCTTATTAGGCAGGTAATTTTGATAAAATTGATTGATTAGTGTCACAGTGGTCTGATTTTTCCCCCAGACATGTGATGGAGGGATTAAGAAAACGCAAGAAATAAACACTTCATTGACAGGATTTCTGGAATCTCCACTGAGCAGCTACAGGGAGCAGTCAATAAGCAATCACAAACCCAACATGAAGCCATCACAGATAAGCCCAAGCAGTCCTGTTCAAAGTAATCACACTCAAACAGACACGATGCACACCCGAAACAGGAAATTAGAGGCAGTAAGTACTTACTGCACAGCACTGTCACATTGTTGATAAAATGTACTGTAATAGATTAACATTTAATTTATTATAGATACAAATTTTGCCAACATAGTGTATGCCACCACGTTTTAAAGAATACACAACTGCAGTGGATTGTGGAGTGCTTTTTTTGGTGACAATTAACAGTTATGTTTTTAGGAGGGGCTGAATGTTGAGAGAAAAACACAGACTGTAATTGATCAGATGATGGTAGACCAGCTCTCCAGGTTTGCTACTCTTCTTTTTTATTTATAATATATAAACTATATTAGAGACCCAAGAAAACTGTTTTTTATCAAATTCTCCTGTGGTTTGTGTTCTGGTCCTGCAGAGCTGTCATCAGTGACCCAGAGCAGAACTCAGCAAATGCATTGACTGCCTCAGCTCGCCACAAAAGGACTCTCCATCACACCATGTAAGTTAATGTTTATGGTGTAAACAGCATTTAAGAGGTCAGGCAGTGATGTTGGAGGAGAAGACCTGGCTTGCAGGCTCCTGATGCTGAGCTAATAAGGCATATATGCAGTAACACACTCTGGACAGGATGCCTCATAGACCTCATAGCCAGTCATGTCTGTATGTAGACATCTAACTGGTTGATAGCACCGCTGGGGATTCAAACGCTGAATCCCATTAGTAGTGGGCTAATGTAATTCATTGCTGTACCAGCCAAATGTCTGGCATATGATTTATTATATATATATATATATATACCGCTCAGGTGGCGCAGCGGTAAAGTACGCTAGCGCACCAGAGTTGGGTTTCTAGATACATCGTATCGAAACTCAGCTCTGCCTTTCCGACTGGGTTGGGCGGCAGTATGAACAACGTTTGGCTGTTGTTCAGGGTTAGGGGTAGAGTCGGAGCATAGGTCCTCATAACTGGTGCGACTGCAGCCCCTGCTGGTTGACTGACGGCGCCTGCACAGGGCTGAGGAATAACATTGAGGGGGGTGTGACCCTCCGTGCGCAGTGTCTCTCGGTGTATGAACTCGGCTCATCCAGGTGAAAAATGCAGGCCGTACTGATTGCGTGCCGGAGGGGGCGCAAGTCAGTTGAGTGGCGTCCTCAGTCAGCGGCAAAAAGGGTCGATTCAGTATAGAGGACACAATCAGGGTAATTGGACATGACTAGAATAGGGATAAAAATTGGGGGGAAAAAGTGGGAAGAAAATAGATAATTAAAAAAAATAAAAAATAAAATAATTAGGAAGGGTGTCCAGATACCTTTGCCCAAATAGTGTAAATGAAAAAAATTATTAAAAATCATTAATCTCCTTAAAAATGATTCCTTTTTAAAAAAAATTAACAGCATCTGCCAAATGACGTAAACAGTCAAATGTGTGTATTCACAGGGTGAAAACTCAGAAATCTTTAACAGAGAACCTTCTATTCCACAAACTCTGTTTTCATGCCAGGATTTTATCAAGGTAGGCATGGACACCACTACGTTTTCTTAATTTATATGAAATTGAACGAACATTATGATCAGTATTCATTTGTGTGTGTGCATGTGTATTACCAGATGTGGACGTGAGGCTTGCCGGGAGCTTATTGGCTTCTACTTCATGTGTGATCAAACACTAACAGTCTATGAGTATCGCAGCTTTGGGAAGAACAGGTCAGCACTGAAAGCAAGCTCTGGAATCTTAAATTTCTCTTTGCACAGTAAACTATTAAGTAAGCTGTGTATCTGTGTTTCAGGTGCAGTGCACTGCCTTTTATTGAGCGTGGGGTCTGTAGGACCAGAGGAAGACCATACTGCCTAGCTGACTTCTCACAGGTCCCATAATCTTATAATCACAATTATTACATTATCTTTATATGCTCCTTTGTTCTCATTTCTCTTTAAGTAGTTATGTATTTTACATACATTATGCAGGGTGCAAGTCTGCGGTTCAGTACAGAAGGATCATGCGTCCCGGAGAGCCTGAGACATCAACCTTATCTGACACTGAGAGTTACTCATGTGGATGAGGAGGCCAAGAGAATGCTACTGTATGCACAAACATGCACACAGCAGCACAACTAAAAATTCATAATAATTTGGGCTAAACTCACACACTACACACCCTTAAACTGTCAAATATTGCTTTCTTTCAGAGACCAGTTTGGAGAAAGTGTTCACTGGCTTTCTGAAGAGGAAATTAGTGACAAAAGGATCCTATTAGCAATTCAAGGTTAATATTAACGTTACATACATATAATTATGTAAAGTGTCAGCAGAATTTGTGGTATGGCCGTCTAACTACTGACTACTCTGTAACCATGTAAATAGGGCTAGTTATACACTGCAATGCAAGAGAGATGCATGTGATAATCCTTCTTAAATCTGTACCCTTAATCTTGACTGAATTATGTTACAGATTACATGGCCAAAGAAAAAGCAACAACAGGGGCTTTTATCTTTTTTGCTTGGCAGCTTTTATGCTCATGATGCTGTAAATGTGGTTCATGTTACCTCTGTCTTAGCAGCTTTTAATTAATGGTAGACCTGCTTTTTGGGGGTAGGGGGGCACTCAGCAAGTGGTGTAATTCGCTATGCCTCCACCACTGAGATCTGAGTTTGAATCTCATCTGGGCTATTGATGAGTAGCTGTATATAATAAGGGGAAGGAAGGTCGAAGCGGTTCCTCATTACTGCAGCAAGAGAGATCACACATAGTACTGCATGACTCTTCATATGCCATACTCTGTGTGAGTCAGTCTCTGGCAGGTAAAACGCTTGTGGGAGGAGATGTGTGATAGTCTGCGTCTTTCCTCGGTCAGGGTGTGAGATATTTATGAGCTACTGACTTGACATTATTTTTTATTTTTGCTCATTGTGTTGCAGGTGCTGTACATGAAAGTTTGAAGGGCCATGCTGTCCAGACCATGACTGGCTTGGGAAGGAGGCTGAAGAAATTAGATGCAAAGCAGAGTGGCCTTATGAGCAAAGAGAAGCTCAGAGAATGTCTGATGGAGGAGCTCAGTCTCAGTCTGCAGGTACAACTTCAAATCCCATCAACTACTTGGATGTCATGTCTGATATGCTACTGCACAGACAAGCTTTTTAAGACATGACTATGTTAAATGCTTAAGAAATTTAACAAAAAACAGAACAGCTCAAACTTTAGTAATCAACCTAGATTTCAAAATGCATGTTTCGAAAATAGGCTTACCATTTAATTCAGTTCTTTCCAGTGTGTTTTAATGCACTGAAGGTTGTACAAATTCAGAAGGATACCGTTGAATATATTTCAGGACTTTGAGACAGTGTGGAGAATCGTGGGTCTGCAGGGACAAATGCAGGTTGACTACAATGAAATGATACGTGCTGTCACAGGGGAAATGAGCGAGACCAGAAAAGCTGCTTTCATAAAGGTAGTAAAACAAAATCAGAACTGGATTTCTAAGAGCACAAGCTTCTTAGTTTTTAAGAATTTAGAAATTGAGATTTAATCTGGTTTTGTGAGATGATCTGGTGTTCTGTTCCCAGGTTTATGTTAAACTTGACCCGAATAAAACAGGCTCCATCTCCCTGACTGACATTGAGAAATTCTACTGCGGCAAACAACTGCAAATGGACCTCGGTGAGTCGATGCCAAGCCACATTCTGCACGTGTTATATCATAGCGTAAGAGAGTGCAGGTGCCAGACTGGTCTGTCTGTATTTCACAGTTTTTATTGTAGGTTACCACTGAATCTGAATATGTTAATGAATATGTCATTGGCATTGATAAGGCTGGATGGTACATTTGTTGGTCTAACTTTGTTGGTCAACCATGATAAATAGATTGAATGGAATGCCTTAATTTGTCATTTATACATATACAGGTGTACAGTACAACAAATTTCTTTGTTCGCATATCCCAGCTTGTTTGGAAGCTGGGGTCAGAGCGCAGGATCAGCCATTGTACGGCGCCCCTGGAGTCGAGAGGGTTAGGGGCCTTGCTCAAGGGCCCAACAGTGGCAGCATGGCAGAGCTGGGATTCGAACTCTTAACCTTTTAATGATAGCCCAAAGCTCTACGCACTAGGCTACCACTTTAAATGAAATGTAATTAATTTTTGACACAATTTCAAATGTTGCACTATTGTATATAATATTTAAGTGTAGCTTTCATTATTACACAGTAGCCCACAACCTAATTTAACATTCAGCAGAAGGATCATCTTTGAGTCATTTTTAAATTTAGCTTCTCGTTTGCTGTTTGCAGGGGTGGACTTCCTCACTTGTCTTCGAAACACAGGAAATGTCAATAAATTCGTGTCCTTTGCTGAGTTTGAAGACTACTATGAAGGACTGAGCATTGAAATTCCAAATGACCTGGTGTACATCAACATCCTAAGAAGCACCTGGAATATCTGACCTTTACTAACAATAAGTGTGTATACAGAATTTGAGTAAAATAGTTTGTTGATGTGTGTGTTTACAAGTATGTCTGTATTTAGTCACCATATCAAATGCTTATTTGTAAATGAGACACTCTAGTTCTACATATTGCGCACATACAGTGCACCTGCGTGCAGGAGGAGGGACATTTTCTTTAACATGCAGTGGACTGCCATTTGTCGGGGAGCCACTGCCTTTGACGGACGTGCGCTCCTTAGTTAGTGCTGGCTGTGATTTTGGTGTCCTTGGTGTGCTCTATTCCCTTTTGTTGTCATTTCTGTGTGGTCATTGTAGTTAGTGTTGTGTGCTGTGAAATTGGTTGTGATAATTGTAAATAGAACGTGTTTGATAATTGTAAATAGAAGTTGTGTGATTCCCTAGTTTCTTATGTCCACCTTTTGCCCATTGTAAATATTGCACCACGCCCTCTGTTTCATCTGTTCGTGGTTTTCTTTTTTTTTCTTTTTTTTATGTTGCGTCCCGACCCCTAGACGGGGACGTAACAGTTTGGGGGCTCATCCATAACTAATTCACCCGTTACTTCGTTTTCCCGAAAAATAATTTAAAAGCTCGCTATAATATTTTGTGTTTTGAGGCCGCACAGGTGGTGCAGCGGTAAAAACACACGCTGTTCACCAGAGCTGACAACGATTGGCCTGTTGTTCAGTTAGGGGCGGGATTAAGCCGCATGTGGACTCTCTCTCAGACTAGTGCGATTACGACCTCTGCGGGCTGGTTGGTGGCACTTGCACGGAGATGGGAAAGGAGTGCGGTAGAGGGTGTGGCTCTCCGTACACAGCGCTGTACCGCACTGCACTCGTCAAGTGTGATAAGATGTTTGATTGCTGTGCACGTGTCGGAGGGGGCGTGGAGCAGCCTCGTCCTCCCCAATCAGGAGCAGGGACCAGCATTAGAAAGAGGATGATTGACGGGCAGAAAAGGGCGGGGGGGATTTTGTGGTTTTTTTTTTAAGTGAAATTTAGTTTATCTTAAACTGTTTTTCTCGTTAACAGTTTATATAGGATCTCAGCAAATAATAGTGTTTCGTTTGTTTGTATTTTTTCCGCTGATATCCAAGTTAGTTAAGACTTCAGAATTCTAAAAACTTCCCAAAGTTTTTGTTTTGAAACTGAGTCTGACCTTTTCCCTTCATGTGTGGTTACTCGTGCCATGAAGAGAAAATGTCTAGATATGGTGACTTTGTCAGATACGATATTTGTTAAGGATGATCCATTGTCTGCTAGCGCTGTGAAGAATGCTCAAGATATCTGGGAGTTAAAATGTTCTTTTCGGATAAGAAGGCTGATGAGACTTGAAACTTTGTTTTAAAATGGCTATTGAATGTGTACATGGTTATTATTTGAAAGATGACGTCCTAATGAGACATTGGTCTCCTGCTTCTTTTGTTTCAGATGACCATTTTGATGTTCACCAGGTGGTGGTGCCTCAGCCATTCCGATCACAAGTCCTCGCCTTAGCTCACGACCATCCTTGTTCGGGACATTTAGGGGTCCGAAAGACGTATCACCGGACTGTTCGGTATTTCTTTTGGCCTTCCATAAAATCAGATGTCGCTAATTATTGCCGTTCCTGTCATATTTGCCAACTGGTAGGAAAACCTAACCAAGTCATCAAACCTGCACCACTTCACCCAATTCAGATTAACAGCGAACCGTTTGAACGTATTTTGGTTGATTGTGTGAAGCCGTTGCCAAAAACGTGCTCTGGGAAAAGCTATCTGCTGACGCTTATGTGTGCCGCTACTCGTTTTCCCTTTGTACGTTACGTGCGCATGTAATTGTAAAAGCATTAATAAAATTTAGTACTTTGTTCGGGCTACCGAAAATTGTTCAGTCAGACCAAGGGTTGAACTTCATGTCTCGGCTGTTCTCCCAAGTAATGACTAAACTTGCCATAACTCACCAAGTTTCTACTGCATATCACCCCGAGTCACAGGGTGCATTAGAACGTTTCCACCAAACGTTCAAGAATATGTTATGGACGTTTTGTGTAGAAATGGGTAAAGACTGGGATGATGGAGTGCCGTTTTTACTGTTCGCAGTTCACGATGCTGTTCAGGAGTCGATTGGTTTTAGCCCTTCATAGTTAGTGTTTGGACATATGGTCAGAGGTCCATTGAAAGCACTGCAAGAACACTGGTTGTGTCAGAGTTCGAATTGTCAGCAAAAGTCCGTATTAGAGTACATAAATTCTCTAAGGAAAAGAATGACAATTGCTCAGCAGATGGCCGCAAATACGTTGTCATTAACTCAAAAGAAAATTAAAGTACATTTTGATCGTGTTGCTGTTAAACGTTTGTTTCAAGTAGGTGACTCTCTTTTAGCATTACTGCCAGTGCCTGGTTCAGCACTTCAAGCACACTTCATAGGGCCTTACAAGGTTAAGGAAAAGTTAAGTGAACTTAATTATGTTATTTCGACACCTGACCGGTAGAAGAAAACTCGTGTTTGTCACGTAAATTTGTTACAATTTTTTCATGTTCGGCCGTCGCAGTCTTCAGAGTCAGCAGCAGTTGCTGCAGTTTCAGTAATTACGATTCATGAGTATTCACACATCTGATGATTTGTGTTTAGGACATTATAGTTTGCTGGGCATTCATTTACAAAATTCAATAGTTCTGAAAGACTTGAATTCAAAACTGGCCCAGTTAAGCCTAAATCATCGGCAGGATCTAAAAAGCTTGATCAATTCCTTTCCCAACCTGTTTTCAGATACATTAGCTTGTACATCAGTTTTGTACCACGACATAAACAGCATCCATACCAAGTGAACCCTACCAAACGTATCATTCTGAAGCAAGAAACTGACTACCTTGCCCAGCATGGTCTTGCTACCCCCAGTTTTAGTCCCTAATTTTCCCTGTGTTTGTTGGTACCTAGGTCAGATGGTACTTTTTGTTTTTGCATAGATTTTAGGAAAGTAAATGCGGTGACCAAGTCTGATTCCTAGCCGTTGCCCTGGATGAAAGACTGTGTTGACAGAGTTGGCTTTGCCAAATTTGTGACCAAATTAGACTTGCTAAAAGGCTATTGGCAAGTGCCTTTAACTCCTGAGCTTCGGAAATCTCAGCTTTTGTCACACCAGATTCGTTTCTACAGTACTCCGTAATGGCATTTAGATTACAGAACGCTCCAGCTACGTTCCAGCACTTAATGAATGCTGTGTTGTCGGGTGTACCAAATTGTACGGCTTACTTAGATGATGTGGTGATCTATACACCTTGGGATCCGCACCTGTGTGTGTTACAGTCTGTGTTTGCTTGCTTGAAAGATGCCAATCTAGTACTAATCCTGGATAAATGTGAATTTGGAAAAGCTGTGGTACCGTATCTCGGGAAGGTGGTGTGAAATGCCAAGATATGCGCTATCCAAACCTACCCCAAACCTACAACTAAGCAGGAACTGCGTAGATTCCTTTGTATGGCGGGATACTATCGTTGCTTCTGTAAAAATTTTTCAGTGATTGTAAGTCCTCTCACTTCTTTGTTACGTGCAAACGTTCTGTTTGAGTGGTCTTCAAATACCCAGAGTGCTTTCGTGGCCATTAAAACTCTACTCAGCAAATCCCCGGTATTAGCTGCCCCAGTTTTTGATCGTCCGTTCAAATTAGAGGTTGATACGTGTGAGACAGTGCTGTTTTAATCCAAGAAGATGACTTGAAGGTTGACCATCCAGTTTGCTATTTTTCTAAAAAAAATTTGAAACATCAGTTAGCCTATAGTTCAATTGAAGAAGAAGCCCTGGCTTTACTGCTTGCTCTCCAACACTTTGAGGTTTAATTAGGTAGCAGCAGTAACCCTATTTGTGTGTATACAGATCATAACTCACTTTTGTTCCTCAACAGAATGGCCAATGCCAGTCAACGCCTTATGCGGTGGTCGTTAATTTTGCAGGGGTACGACCTCGAGATTAGTCACAAGAAGGGACCGGAAAACGTAGTGGCTGATGCACTGTCATAGTTGTGTTTTGTTTGTGTTATCCCATATTGTAACAAAAAAAATGGCATTTTTATGGGTGGGGGTGTTACGCCTAACTGACAGGTAGCGTAAACAAAATGTTAGTCGGTGTTCCCCTCCCACTTTTTGTCTAGCAGGTTTCGGCAAATCGATCGCAGACTGAGCAGGGGTGTCCCGGGAGGGATAGCAAATGGATTGCTGCTATTTCTTGGAGGCGGAGCACAGACCACCAATCAGAGCAGTGCACCTGAGTGCAGGAGGAGGGACATTTTTCTTTATGCTGGCTGTGATTTTGGTGTCCTTGGTGTGCTCTATTCCCTTTTGTTGTCATTTCTGTGTGGTCATTGTAGTTAGTGTTGTGTGCTGTGTAATTGGTTGTGATAATTGTAAATAGAAAGTGTTTGATAATTGTAAATAGAAGTTGTGTGATTCCCTAGTTTCTTATGTCCACTTTTTGCCCATTGTAAATATTGCACCACGCCCTCTGTACAGCACTTATCTTTATAAACGTATAAAAACAAACATCACTGCACTCGTTCTGACTCAGTTTCATCTGTTCGTGGTTTTCTTTTTTTTTTTTTTCTTGTTATGTTGCGGCCCGACCCCTAGACGGAAACGTAACAATATTATTGCTGCTAATCAAATACAAAGACATTTTATAAAGGACATTGTCATTGGTTGAGAAGAGTGCAGTTGGCGTAATGATCTGCAAGTGGAAAATCTGTGGAACCACAATTTATCCCTAAACCGATACAGCATCCAAGATTTCACATGCTCAGAGACTAGTGATAACTAAGGAATGCCAGCAGTGAATAAGAAAAAAAAAAAAGTTGCCGGATGACCTGAAAACAGCAGGAACAACAGATACACATAGAAGCAATTTTGATTTGCCAGTTCACCATAAATGTAGGAGAAAGCCACATTACTAAGAAAATTCACAATGACATGGGAAGAATTGGCATAACTCCTCAGACAAAGGTTGAAACAAGTATCAAATTCTATAAAATTCTTATTTATTATAAATGCTGCACAGTAAAATGGTTTATCACATTGTAGATTATCACATTTTGCAAACTGATTACATACAACAAGAAATCTGAAAAAGTTCGGACAATATGGAAAATGCCAAACAAGATGTCGAATTTTGTTTAATTGCAGACAGTATGCACCCAAGATATTTCATGTTTTGTCTGGTCAAGAAGTGGCGTTGAGTTCTTTGGGCTTGAAGGCATCCAATATGGACCATTACACAGTGGAAACATGTATTGTGTATTGAGATTTTACAGCAACATATGCTGCTTTCAAGGCAACATCTTTTTCAGGGATGTCGCATTTTTTCAGGGTCTTTTTCAGGGTCTATGCATTTTTCAACAAGACAATGCAAAACCACATTCTGCACACATTACAAAGACATGGCTGTGGGAGAAGAGGGTACAAGTACTAGACTGTTCCGAATTCAGAATGTGTGGACAATTTTTAAATGTCAAATGTGACGTCAACGCTGTACTGTTGTACACATTAAGACATGTTTGCAGTAAGAATGGTAAAAAATAACACCTTAAACACTTCATTGCCTGGTATCTTCAGTGTCAAATGTTGCCATTCCTTGTCACAACTTTTATGTGTTGTGACAAGGAATGGCAACATTACAAAGTGGTGAATGCTTTACCAGTCTATTTTTTCTGGAATGTGTTGCTGGCCTCAAATGCAGGAATGGGTGTATATTTACAAATAAAATGAAACTGACCAGATGAAACATGAAATTTGGCCTAGTGTTTATACTGTCTGCAATGAAATAAAAGCCAGAGTAAATGTAAAACAATGCATTTTTCATTTGTGTTTTGCAACTGTCCCAACTTTTCTGATTTGGAGTTGTATGAAAACAGATAATCTTGATCATTTTTACAGAGAGCTATGCATTTTTTACTTAAAAAATCCATACCTGAAAGTACAATACTATACAATTCTAAAAATATTAAGTCACTTAATCAACCAGTTTTGTGCCCAATATGGACATCAAGTCGCCTGACTTCAAAGAGTTCATATGCCTTTGGTCAGATGTCTGGTTTGTCATCAGTGACCATTTGACAGTCCATTGGAAGAACCATCATAGTGTTTATGGTTGTGGTTTTGTACTTCATCTTCACTTTCCTCCTCTTCTTCATCACTTCTTTCATCACCTTTCATCTGCAGAAAGATGTAAGTGAAACAGTCAAATTCATATTGGGATACACTGTACTTGTCAATATTACAGTTGGGTTATTTATTAGTGTACAGTTGTATGTTAAGAGATACTCACTTCTCCAAAGATGAGCTTTATAACCATGCGCATGATTAGAGAGGCCCAGAATATGTGCAGTAGCAGCAGGACCACCAGCATGATGTTAAAAAAATAATATCCCAAAAATGGCTGAAATCTTTCCAGAGGATAAACCCACGTACAGTGGATCAACCTGAAATTCATCCAGCTTTAATAGAGCAATCAAGCAATCAACCTTTTCATTCAGTTTGCTTGGTTTTGATTGCTACTTACCAGAATGGGAAAATCACTAGCCTGGTTATCATGAAGACTATGGTAAAGAGTACAAAGAGAGTGTTACAGGTGTGCTTCCAACCCGCATAATTAAACACCTTCCCAGACTGATAAACAAAAGCGAGAGAGAGAAAGATTAGTCAGATTAGTCAAAACTTTGAATAAGCATGCCCACATTAGTTTCCCCACTTTAATCAACAATAATATGATTCAAGCAGCATTATGCATTTCATTGCCTATATCATACATATTATTGACTTCTTTCTACTTTCCTTTATAATCTTACAAAACTGCATAACTATCATCATAAACAATATGGTCAAAGGAATGCAGACACCTGGCCATGTTTGTTAGACATCTCTATGGAGTTTGCCACCCTTTGTAACTGTAACAGCCTCCTTTTTTTGGACAGGCCACTTTTCTGATATCCAGTCAAAAGAGCATTTATAAGGTCACTAATACTGGATCAGAAGTCAATCCCAAAGATGTTCTGTTGGAGTTGGGTACAAGGCTCAGTGCGGGACACTGGAGTTCTTTCAATCCAAACTTGCCAAACCATGTCTATAAGAACCTAGTTTTGTGTACATAGACACTCATGCTGGGACAGAAAACAGCTTTCCCTGTATTGATGCTACAATATCTTAAGCATATAATGTATTAATATAATTGATTTTATACACTTCTAACAAAAAGTGTAACTAAAACAACTAAATGTCATCATTGTGTAATCATAGTGTTTTTTTGCAAGTGACCGTTTGTGTTTGATGCCAATATTGATGTTTCTACATTTAATGCAAACATTTATATTTTATGTTTTTAATTTTAGTTTTTCTTTTTTAAATAAAAATGTAAAAGGTTGAATTATAAATACGTCATTGTTCTGATAATTTTAGTGTGTAGTGTAAATGCATTTTCCAATTTACGATATTGGAAAAAAAAAAACTAAAATATGAAAGGAATTATGATATTTGTCCCGTTCAAATGTGCAAAGAAAAAGTTTTGGGCATTATAATGTAAATTTTTTACTTTAACTTATTTTTACCGCAAAAAAACCCAAAACAAATCTAAAATTTGACCAAGTAGGTAAAAACTTAGCTTTTTTTCTATTTATTTATGCGTTTTCTCCCATTTTTCTCCCGTTTTATCATAGTCAATTTGTCTTCCGCTGCTGGGAATCCCTGATTGCATTCGAGGAAGGTATATTTCCTGCTCACGCCTCCTCCGACCCATGCGCAGTCCTTAGCGGACCCTTTTGTTTTCACCCATGCACTCTGCACAGGCACATCTGCTAATCAGGGTCCTTGCACAGCGTTAGAACACCCCACCCACATAGTCCGGTTATCCCGCCCTAGCAGACATGGTAGCCAATTAGTGTCTGCTGCAGGCACTGCCAGTTATGCTCGCTAGATGGCACCCAGCCGACCGGTTTTGAATCAAGGAGTTCAGAACCTCGGCGCCGGTGTGCTAGCCGAATATCCAGCTACGCCACCTGGGTGCCTTAAACTTTTTTTAAGCTTTTTAAATCAAAAACCGAGCTGATCTCAACATGAGTACTTTTGTTTAAAGGCATTGAGTAGTCAGAGTCAATTTCAAAGCCTTTGTGTTAATTTCATAATAAAATGTATTTATGCATAGCAATATTTACATTTTACATTTTCAGCATTTAGCAGACACTTTTATCCAAAGCGACTTACACAATGAGCAATTGAGGGTTAAGGGCCTTGCTCAGGGACCCAACAGTGGCAACTTGGTGGTAGCGGGGCTTGAACCGGGAACCTTCTGTTTACTAGTCCAGTACCTTAACCACTGAGCTATCACTGGCCCCAATATACAGTATATTTGGCTAAAATATGATTTATGTTGTTTGAAAAAGGAACAAGCTTCTTATCACAACAATCTTACACTTAAGAACAGGTTTAGCCTACTTTCACAACCTAACGTTATTTAGCTGGTGTGAAGGTCACTCAGTTCACATGATGTTTGCAATACACCATTAGTAATACCCATCTACCTGAACTGGATCTTTGAACTACAACTGCTTAGCTTGTGAGAGCTTGGTAAAAGCTGTGCCAGTATTGTACATGGTATGAACCTGTAGTTCCTTCTCATACCTCTAGTAAAACATCAGCAGTGTCATGCACCAGCATGACTAGAGTACCGATGCGGATGTAGTTTGCACACCAGGAAAATGAGAGCAGGGTCAGGGTCGCCCAGTGATGTACCAGTTGCTCTTTGAAATCCTACAGACAAACAGAAAGAGACTTTGATCTCTAATTGGCAAGATAACATGGCTGGGTGTTTAGTTAATACAGTTCCTGATCCTTAGCCACACAATCAGATCAAAATTATATGCAGCTGAAGTCAAAAGTTACAACAGTGGAGTGCGTCAGGTAAGCCAGATTGCCACAATACTCTTGTAAAGGTCTTAGAACTTTACTGTTTTCTATAACTGATCTATTTCTGAGACTAAATAATTGGAACTTATACACATCCAAAAATAAATAAATGAATACATAAATAAATAAACCTTCGAGTTCTTTTACAAGTTTATTGTAATTTTTTTTTGTAAATATGGCTTTTTAATTTCATGTTATTCATGTAATTATGATTATCTGGTGATTTATGTGTAAACTTATAACTACGGCTGGCTTGATTGCGCCCAATAAAGAGTACATGATACTCTGGTCTCTTGCCAAATTACTTTATGCTGATAATACATTTGTTTAGGTGGCAAAATGTAATCCAAGAATCAGAAAAATGGTCTGCCATAAAATTGAGGCAGTTGGAACATGGGTGAGACTGTCCACAGCCAAGTGAGCTTTATATCACCATAGACTTAGAGGCTGCAGCGTAACAAAGAAGCCCCAGCTTGTTGCTAATCACAAAGATCAGGATTGGGGACTACTTTTGTGCAAAACAACCTCTAAGCTCCAGATCTTGCACAGTCTGGACAAACTGGGCATCTCAGCAAGAGGGGCCTTGGTCAGGGAGGTAAGGAAGAACCTGCCCAAAACATAAGCCACCGTTGCATAAAACGCATATGATGGGATGTAAAGGACTCTAATAACATGAGAAGAAATGCGGCTTCTGTCGCTACCGTGGGAAACAGAAAGTAGTATGGAAAAACTACGTTTCCCACAAGCCACCGCGCTCATCAATAAATATTCGCAGCACCTGTACTCGCTGCTATATTAATGAGCGTTCCCGACAGCGTGGTGCTAAGTCTTTGATAGTCATTGACTGAGCCGGTATGCTATCGGGTATTCTGAGCGATATATTTATATTTATTTAGATATATTTAGAATAGAGCTGTAAAAAGAAACAGTCGTACAAAGAAAAGAGAAAATAATAGAAAGAAAAGAAAGGCGAAGATAAGAGAATCTAGAAAGTAGTTTTAAACGTGAACAGTGTTGCTGAGGTGATTCGGGGGCTGTTCACGTTTCAAGCACGCCTCAGGATTTCTCGTCAGGGTTTTTCACATGCTGATCATTTATTTTGGATGTAAGAGTTTGGTAAATTGTTTTAAGTAGTGTAGACGCTACACGTGTTCTTTAGTAACGCCGTGTGTGCGCAGACATATCGTCGTTACAATCTTTACTTCCTTCATATTCCCGCATATTCTTCCGCCTTAAATTCTAATCCGGTTTAGGGCGATTCTAAAGTAACACAAGCACTACCAAACTCTAACAAAGCTTTTCTTTCCTGCACAATAAGTCCAAACCGTGTGTGATAATAATAATATAAGTATAAGCAAGAAAATCAACTATTATTGTTCACCACACACAACCCTTACAATTATGGTCTGATAAGACTAGATTGACAGTTCTAAGACTCAGACTAGGTTGACAATTTACCCTAAAATACAACAATTACTTAAAGTATGTGGACAAAACATAACTGGAGGGGCTTTTGAGCATTTATTTTTTTGGTATTTAGCAGAAGATTTCATCCAAAGCGACTTGCATAACAGTGAGAGTATATATTGTCTAAGCAATTGAGGGTTAAGTGCCTTGCTCAACCTGGCAGCGGTGGGGCTTAAACCAGCGACCTTTCGGTTACTAGTCCAGTACCTTAACCCCTAGGCTACAACTGCTCTACAGGCAGTGGAACAAGTCTCTTATTGTCCTTGTGTGGCCCAGCCACTGCCCAGACCTACATTTGTAGAGAGATCTGAAGACAGTTCACAGATCCTTGCTATCCAATCTAAGCTTAAGAGGATCTGCCCTGAAGAATAAGATAAACTGCACAAAGTGTGCCAATCATATAGAGACATTTTCAAGCAGAACTGAAGTTGTACTTGTTGCTAAATTGCACATATCCACAACATTGAATAAAGGGTATGAATGCTTTGTGAATAAGAAATGTCAATGTTTAATTTTAATTAATTTTCAAAAACATGTTTTCACTTTGTCATAGGTGATATTTTGTGTAGAATGATATTTATTCAAAGTCAAATCCACAAGACAAAAAAGGCAAGGTTGAATTCTAATGAATGTTAAACAAGTTAGGGGCTGAACAATTTTTAAATCATTATAATGGAATTATTATACTAAAAAATTACACTCATACTAATAAAAATCTTGACAACTTTTTAACTAGACAATAATCTATGCTGAATGTTTGTTATAATGTAAATTATTCATGTGTTCAGTTTACAGCAGTGAATATACTTTTCAGCTTTCAGAACTGAGATTTATTGTGTGAACTTGCTCAAACCTAACTGAGCATGCTCGATGATAGTGAAAAAGAGCAATAAAGAACTCTCACCTTGCGTTTAACATCCACCGCCACACTGAACAAGAGGGAGCTGTAAAAACTCATTTCAATTATGTAATACCAATACTGTGAGTCCAGCAGGGTCTGTAAGCACACACACACATACAACAAATTCATTAGACTTTTTTAATTGAGAAATATTATAAACAAAATACATGCAATCCTATATATACAGCCCTTTATGTAAAGTTATAAGAAAAGGTTTGCAAATCCTTTAAACATAACAGGATTTTTGCATTAATTAAATACAATGCAATCTGATCTTAATTTATTATACAAATTTACAGTTGTACCTTAACTATATTATTTATGATATTATTTACAATTTTTATTGAAAATTGTCCATGATTAAATGAAAAGCAGTACTGCTTTTCTTCCTATGGGTAGCACAACAAAAGCCTAATCTGCAGTAATGAAGAAGGAAAAAACAACAGTAGCAGTTGTTACTAATGAAAAATAAAGAAATAAATAAATCCAAAAACATTAAATAATGCAAAACAATTTGCTGTTTTTTAGAAAAAGATTACCTGGATGTTTCACAGCTGTTTTGACAAAATAATCAGTGGATAGATAAGACAGAACTTATTTATTTATTTATTTATTTATTATTTAACAAACTTTTTCTTGCAATTGTACAGTATATTCAAACTCCATAAATGATCTAGCCATATTTTTTATTTTATTTTAATTAACAGAGCTACAAACTAGTTGATTTATATTTATAAGATATATTTCTGAAACATATCTTTTAAATTCTGGGTAATAAAATCAAATCTATTGATATTTACCTGTTTTGGGAATCCTGCCCACACTTCACGTAAATCATAAAACCAGGGTTTCTGTAGCACACAACAAAATGCAGAAAGGTTTATTCAAAATTAATTGTGTGTGTGTGTGTGTGTTAATGTGCATGGGAAAAAGGGGTTGGTAATGTTTGCTAATGGGAACATATCATGTATTATCCCTAAGGCATATGACACACATGCTTGCACATGCACACATGTTCACTTACACATGATGGTTCAAGGTCGTTTCACATCATTTCACAATTTTTTTTGGCTATGACAGGTTTTAATCTCTTTATTTCTGTTGGTTCAGTTCTTTTTTTTAAATAACACTCACATCATAAAGAGCCAGCAGACCTCCCAGGAAAGCACAGAGGTAAAACACAAATCTCCAGCTGCAGAGAATTAAAACACAAATATATAGTCAAAGGATGTGGACCATACAAGTATAAACAATTACAAATAAATGATAAGCTTCCAGTTTTGTTCCAGCAAACCAAGCAAGGTCCATAAAGACATGGTTTGATGGGTTTGTGTGAAGGATGTTCTGACCTCAAAATCACTTTCAAAGGCACTCTCTGTTCTAGCATGACAATGCCCCTTTGCGTAAATCAAATTCATAAAAAGGGTTTTGATGTGTTTGGTGTGGAGAGACTTCATAAACACTTTTGGGCCTAACAAAGCCAAATAAAAACTGGGCTGAATTTAAACACTAATTGCGAGCCGGGTCTTCTTGTTCCAACATTAGTGACTGACCTCACACACAGAATCCCAGACATTGAGCAAAAATCTCATGAAAAGCCTTTCCAAAAAAAAGTGGAGACTGCTACAGCTGCAAAGGCAGGCACTTTATGGAACTCATTATTTTTTCAAATGTTGGGTGATTGTTAAAAAGGGCCACATGGTGGCACAATGTGTAGTGCTTTCGCCTCACAGCAAAATGGGCCAGTGTTAGATTCCCCGACTGGGTGACCAGGGTCCTTTCTGTGTGGAATTTGCATGTTCTCCCTGTGTCCATGTGGATTTTCTTTAAATCCAAAGGCAAATTAGAGCTACTAAAAATTGCCCTAAGTGATTGTGTATGTGTGTCTGCTCTGTGATGGACTGGCAACCTGTTTTGCTTAAAGAATCAGACCCATCACAACCCTGACCAGGACAAAGCGGTGGTAAAACAGATAATGAATGAATAAATAAATAATTGTCATTTCTTTTACATAATTCACATTACTAGAGACAAATAAAAATTGTTTAAAGGCACTGCAAATAATATTTGTTAAATATGAATATTGTTATAGTAATATTTTATTTATTAATTATCATTTTTGGTAAAGCCAGAGCTTGGAAGAATTTTCTATGTACCTGGCTTCACTAAACTTTTTCAGAATTCCTGGTCTATCCTGGTTTCTTCTTCTGCGAAACCAGTTTTCAACCTGCCGCTCTGGCCAGCCCACTTTCTTGCAGAGACCTCTAAGTTCAACCTACACACACACAAACACACACACACACACACACACACAGAGAGAGAGAGAGAGAGAGAGAGAGAGAGAGAGAGAGAGAGAGAGAGAGATAGTGAGTTATCTTGAGTTATAGAGTGACACTGCAAAATATGCATATATTTAAAAAAAAATACAAGTTTCTTTTAATCACACAAATTGCAAACGTGTATTCAATCAATTATATAAAATAAATGATCATTCCAGCTTTGTGGCAAAAGTTGGAAATGAACTTCTCTGTTTTAGCATGGCCGTACATGCCTCTGTGCACAAAGTAAGGGCCATAAAAAACAATCTGTGTGGAGGAAACTCAGTGGCCTGAAACATCCCTGACCTCCACCCTACTGAACACTTACAGGTTTAATTGGTAAATTGCTTGCCAGGCCTTTTAACCCCACATGGAAGGTTAAGGACTGTGCTCAAGGGTCCAACTGGAATGTCTTTGTACAATAACAATAGCTGTGTGATGACCTACACTCTTGGGAATCCAAATTCACCATGATTATCAGGAAAAGTGTAGTGTGTGTGTGTAAGTGTGTGTGTGTGTGTGTGTGTGTGTGTGTGTTGTGTGTGTGTGTTTACTTGTGAGAGCTGTTTCAAGCATGTGCAATAGTACTGTTCCAGTACAGGATTATGTGATGCTCTCGGCTGGACTTTGTCTTTGACTCCCAGGGCTGCAGCAATAGGTGGAACAATCAGCCTATGAAGAACATAACTTGACTCACCGATAATACACATTCTACTATATTCTTTCAAAAATAGAGAAGTATCTTTATTTGGACAGATATAATACTAAACAATATGCTTACAGTATGTAAACATGTGGGTGTGTGTGTGAGTGCATATGTGTTTACTTATTATGTAGAACTCTGAGACCCAGTAGCACTACTGCTACTGGTAAGGTCATGTACAGGTGAGATACATGAGCGTAGACTCGCCCCTCTTGATCTTGCAGATCTGCCCATGTAACATTAACAGGCAACCACAGACGATCCCACCAAAACCACTCACTAAGCATTGCCCTGAAAAACACAATCATACATTATATAGTGTTAAGATTTAAGATTCATGGGTTTTATCATGTGCACAGTGAAATTCTTACTTGGCTTGTCCTCTGTATATACACACACACACACACACACACACACATTTACATTTTCAGCATTTAGCAGACACTTTTATCCAAAGCGAGCTGTTACAGTATACAATCTAAGCAATTGTTGGTTAAGGGCCTTGCTCAAGGACCCAACAATGGTAACCTGACAATGTTGGGGCTTAAACCAGCAACCATCTGATCACTAGTCCAGTACCTTTGCTGCTATGCTACAACCACACACAGACACACACATACAGTATATACAGTGTATCACAAAAGTGAGTACACCCCTCACATTTCTGCAAATATTTCATTATATCTTTTCATGGGACAACACTATAGACATGAAACTTGGATATAACTTAGAGTAGTCAGTGTACAGCTTGTACAGCAGTGTAGATTTACTGTCTTCTGAAAATAACTCAACACACAGCCATTAATGTCTAAATAGCTGGCAACATAAGTGAGTACACCCCACAGTGAACATGTCCAAATTGTGTCCAAATTGTGCCCAAATGTGCCGTTGTCCCTCCCTGGTGTCATGTGTCAAGGTCCCAGGTGTAAATGGGGAGAAGGGCTGTTAAATTTGGTGTTTTGGGTACAATTCTCTCATACTGGCCACTGGATATTCAACATGGCACCTCATGGCAAAGAACTCTCTGAGGATGTGAGAAATAGAATTGTTGCTCTCCACAAAGATGGCCTGGGCTATAAGAAGATTGCTAACACCCTGAAACTGAGCTACAGCATGGTGGCCAAGGTCATACAGCGGTTTTCCAGGACAGGTTCCACTCGGAACAGGCTTCGCCAGGGTCGACCAAAGAAGTTGAGTCCACGTGTTCGGCGTCATATCCAGAGGTTGGCTTTAAAAAATAGACACATGAGTGCTGCCAGCATTGCTGCAGAGGTTGAAGACGTGGGAGGTCAGCCTGTCAGTGCTCAGACCATACGCCGCACACTGCATCAACTCGGTCTGCATGGTCGTCATCCCAGAAGGAAGCTGACGCACAAGAAAGCCAGCAAACAGTTTGCTGAAAACAAGCAGTCCAAGAACATGGATTACTGGAATGCCCTGTGGTCTGACGAGACCAAGATAAACTTGTTTGGCTCAGATGGTGTCCAGCATGTGTGGCGGCGCCCTGGTGAGAAGTACCAAGACAACTGTATCTTGCCTACAGTCAAGCATGGTGGTGGTAGCATCATGGTCTTGGGCTGCATGAGTGTTGCTGGCACTGGGGAGCTGCAGTTCATTGAGGGAAACATGAATTCCAACATGTACTGTGACATTCTGAAACAGAGCATGATCCCCTCTCTTCGAAAACTGGGCCTCATGGCAGTTTTCCAACAGGATAACGACCCCAAACACAACCTCCAAGATGACAACTGCCTTGCTGAGGAAGCTGAAGGTAAAGGTGATGGACTAAACCCAATTGAGCACCTGTGGCGCATCCTCAAGTGGAAGGTGGAGGAGTTCAAGGTGTCTAACATCCACCAGCTCCGTGATGTCATCATGGAGGAGTGGAAGAGGATTCCAGTAGCAACCTGTGCAGCTCTGGTGAATTCCATGCCCAGGAGGGTTAAGGCAGTGCTGGATAATAATGGTGGTCACACAAAATATTGACACTTTGGGCACAATTTGGACATGTTCACTGTGGGGTGTACTCACTTATGTTGCCAGCCATTTAGACATTAATGGCTGTGTGTTGAGTTATTTTCAGAAGACAGTAAATCTACACTGCTATACAAGTTGTACACTGACTACTCTAAGTTATATCCAAGTTTCATGTCTATAGTGTTGTCCCATGAAAAGATATAATGAAATATTTGCAGAAATGTGAGGGGTGTACTCACTTTTGTGATACACTGTATATAAAGTTGGTTTAATTCTCTGCTGTAACAGCCCCCACTTTTTGGGAGGGCTTTATTCTAGTTTTTGACCAGAAACCCTAAAAGTTAGATAATAGTGGAACAGTAGGAGTGTGATGCCTTGCATGGATTGATGCCTAGCTAAAAAATATTTGTGAATTCCACCCAGTATGTGTGTTCAGTTTTTTTAAACCCTAATCTAGATCAGGATTACAGAAGATAAATAAAACTTGCTTTAATAGGTGACCTGACATACTAGGAAAGATTTTCCTAAAATGTCAACCCACAATTGGATTAAGATATTGTTACAATGAAAGATAATTGGGTGCTGTGGTGATACAGCAGGTAGTCTTAATGTTGAAGTCTCTGGGTTCTAGCTTCAATTATGAGCCCAGGTAACTGTCTGTGAGAGGTTATGTGCCAGTTTTGCAATAGGTTTCCTCTGGGTACTCTCTTATCCTTTTATCCACCAAACCAATGCTAGAGAGTGTAAATGAGGAAGTGATTAATTAGTTCTGGACTCAGTACAACTGATTACAACACATTAATAATTAACAAATACATGAATAAATGACTTAATGACCTTTAGTATGTAGGTTATACACATTTGGCACTATGTTAGCCAACTGCGTTTTCCTGGCATCCATCAACAAGATTTGTTGTGGCTGAAAAAGCTAAATTCAGTAGACAGAAGGTGTGTCTATGCAGTACAATTGAAATTAGCCTCTAGTGAAAAAGTAAGCCACACCCTGTCACACTAGTAATCTATAAATATACATGACGAATATACAAACCAGTAAATTGACAGTAGTGTTACAGTAGTGTAATGTGGTTCAGCTGCTAAAAGAGTTTGGTAGTGGTCTTTTGCATTACCATTTTTGGCTGGCAGAGGGAGCATGGAGGTGCAGGTGATTGACGTTCCTGTTTCTTTTAATTGACAAGTAATCTGTACCTTATTTCAATGATTCACTTGGAGTATTTCTATATACATCTTCACTTTCATATATTGGCTAGCTCCTCAGTTTGGTAAACCTGCTTTCTATGATACTGGGCTTGCTCTTGCTAGCAGTGTTGCGGCATTTACAAGAACTGCCCTGGTAGAGCAATCTGCTCCAGAGGCAATGTGATATCTGTTTTCCTGAGTACACTTTACTTCTAAACCCATGGGGTGATGATTGGGTGCTTGATTGGGTCAGAGTGCCGCTTATTTATTTATTTATTTTTGCCATTTCCAGTTTGTGTTTAGGGTTCCTATCTTTCCTTTTTTTGAAAACTGGGTTGTCACAGACAGCTGCAGACGGTGGCAAAGTGGGTAGCACTGTCGCCTCACAGCAAGAAGGTCCTGGGTTCGATCCCCAGGTGGGGCGGTCCAGGTCCTTTCTGTGTGGAGTTTGCATGTTCTCCCCGTGTCTGCGTGGGTTTACTCCGGGTGCTCTGGTTTCCTCCCACAGTCCAAAGACATGCAAGTGAGGTAAATTGAAGATATTGTCCATGACTGTGTTAGACATTAAACTTGAATCTTGTGTAACAAACAGACAGCTGCAGCATCTGCTCTCCCTGTTCTATCCACCTTCTCCATTGTGTCTTTGATTTGGTACTTTGTTTCTGTTATTTTGGTTACCCTATTTATTTAACTTTATTACCTTTTTTGTTTGTGGCTTTTTAGTCAGAGTTTTGTTCTACATCCTGCACTTGGATTCATTTTGAATTTTTGCAGGCATCAGGCATTCTGCGCTTCAGTAGTGAGGTGCGACTCGCCCCATTACAAGTAGGTGAAATGCAAATAGAAACAGAAAGCAGTTTACTTTTCCTACTTTTCGCCAAACTTCTAAATTATTATTCTTTGTTAATATTCCTTCTATATTAAATTGATACTGGTCTAAACCATAAATAAGTGATGCAGTTATGCTTGGGTAGAAAAAAAAAGCATCCAATAAAAGCTCAGTCCTTTATAAGCAAGGGCCAGATTTGCACACTGACATCAAATTTGGAATTAAGATAAACAAGTTTGTAGGGTAAAACATTGAATAATGTGTTTTTGTAATGTGTTTTAAACAGGGTTTAAAGAGAATTTACAAATCATTATTTCTGCCTTTAGTATCAGAAATAATAACAATAATAAGTTTTTAGTAATCAACTTTATAAAATTAAATCAGCTTTATAAAATTAAATGATATGTTTCCAACTTTGTGGCAACCGTTTGGGGACGCTTCTTTCCAGTTCCAACTTGAATGTGCCCCTATGCACAAAGTCAGGTACCTAAAACAAGCTGGTATGAAGAAGGTCTAGTGTCCTGCACAGAGCTTTGACCTCAACCACACTTAACTCTTTTGGGAGAAATTGGACCGTCCATTGCAAGCCAGTCTATTTCATCCAACATCAGTAATAGCAATGGCACAAATTATCACAGAAACACTGTTAAACTGTAGAAAACCTTGCCAGAATAGTGGAGGCTGTCATAGTCAGTACGGAAGGGGAGGGCAACACAATATTAATTCACATGGTGTTGAGGGCGGCATGGTGGCTCAGTGGGTAGCACTGTTGCCTCACAGCAAGAAGGTCCTGGGTTCGATCTCCAGGTGAGGCGGTCTGGGTCCTTTCTGTGTAGAGTTGGCATGTTCTTCCCGTGTCTGCGTGGGTTTCCTCTGGGAGCTCCGGTTTCCTCCCACAGTCCAAAGACATGCAAGTAAGGTAAATTGGAGATACAAAATTGTCCATGACTGTGTTTGAAATTAAACTTGTGAACTGATGGGTCTTGTGTAACCAGTAACTACCGTTCCTGTCATGAATGTAACCAAAGTGTATAAAACATGATGTTAAAATCCTAATAAATAAATAAATAAACATGGTTGAAATGGCATGTCCAACCAGCTTAAGGTCCTATAGCCTTTAAGTGTAACTGGGTTAAACTGTTCATACCACCACAAAGTAATAAGACAGTATTTCATTAAAAGCTCGACAATACACAGCACAGTACAAAATACCACACCCTACACTGTGTATTATTTATTTAGCCTATTTGCAGTATAGAACCTAGACTTAGTTTAATAATAACAAAACAAGGAAACGATATTTCTGTTAAATCCAATCATTATCTAATGAGTAATAACAGTAACAAAAATTAATAAATTGTATTAATTAATTTGTAATTATGTAAAATGTGATAATAATGTATTATATATATATATACAGTACAGGCCAAAAGTTTGGACACAACTTCTCATTCCTGTGGTTTTTCTTAATTTTTTTTAAAATTTTCTACATTGTAGATTAATACTAAAGACATCCAAACTATGAAGGAACACATATGGAATTATGTAGTAAACAAAAAAGTGTTAAACAAACCAGAATATGTTTTATATTTTAGATTCTTTAAAGTAGCCATCTTTTGCTTTAATGACAGATTTGCACACTCTTTGAAATTTTCTCAACCAGCTTTATTAGGTTTCCACCTGGAATGGTTTTCAATGAATGTTTGTGCCTTGTCTAGAGTGAATTTTTGGAATTTGTTGCTTTTTTAATGTGTTTGAGACCATCAGTTGTGCTGTGCAGAGGTAGAGTTGGTAAAATATAAAACATATTCTGGTTTGTTTAACACTTTTTGGTTCACTACATAATTCTTCATAGTTTGGAGGTCTTCAGTATTAATCTACAATGTAGAAAATAAAAATAATCAAGAAAAAACATTGAAGAGAAGGTGTGTCCATACTTTTGGCTGGTGTGTCCAAACTTTTGGCCTGTACTGTATATATATATATATATATATATATATATATATACAGTATATATATATATATATATATATATATATATATATATATATATACAGTATATACAGTATATATATATATATATATATATATATATAAATGACTTGAAGTTGTAGGTAGGAAAAACTGGAACCACACTGTCCTTTTATGAATTGGACAATTGGACATAAATACCAGAAATTTTTTTTTGGGACAGTGGTAGCCTAGTGGGTAGAGCTTTGGGCTATCAATTGATACTGTCGTACAATGGCTGACCCTGCGCTCTGACCCCAGTTTCCAAACAAGCTGGGATATGAGAAGAAATAATTTAATTGTACTGTACACATGTATATGTATAAATGACAAAGGCATTCTTTTAAATTATGTAAACATGTGGGCAATTTTCCCACTGAATTGTGTTGATTTGTATTTTGTGGATTAGAAGTTAAATGTTTTGCACACTGTGTATTAGATTTAAAATACTTTTATTTAAAAAAAAAAAACAGCACATGCAACTTGGTCGCATTTACAACATTAACTATATTTATGGTTTTAGGGTTTGTGTGCCTAAAAAAAAGGCCAATAAGTTTAAAAAGTACTTTACATTGGTAACTTGGTAGCTTACTGGTAAAGGTTGCTGTTTTAAGCCACACCACTGCCAAGCTACCACTGTTAAGTCACTGAGCAAGGCTCTTAACTCTTAATTGCTCAAGTTATATTTAGTTATAATTGTAGGTCACTTTGAATAAAAGCATTTGATAAATTCCGCAAATGTAAATATTTAAAAATCCAGATATTTTGCTTTACCTTATACATCCATAACAGTACAGCACATACTACAGTGGTAGCCTAGTGGGTAGAGTTTAGATCTATCAACTGATAGGATGAGAGTTCGAATCCCAGCTCTGCCATGCTGCCACTGTTGGGCTCTCTGCTCCAGGGGCGCTGAATAATGGCTGACCCTACGCTCTTAACCTAGCTTCCAAACAAGTTTATTAAGAGTTAATTAATCACTTAGATGTACAGGGTACTAAAGAACTACAGTAATTATACTTTCTCTTGTTATGTATTGTAAGACATCACTAAAAATGTAAGCAGTGTATTTATATGATCCATAAATACTTTTTTTTTTTCAAATATTCTGCCCAGTAATCTTCACAGTGACACTGTACAATGGATTACTGTTATGTGGGCATTTTTGCCTGTAGCTTAGTAGTTAACTAACACATTGCAGTTCCATTTTTTTTAACTACTTTAAAGTTAGTGACTTCACTACAGTTTTGGGAAGTCTTGTGTGCTTTAACAACCTATTGTAATACATAAAATGCATTTAAAATATACAGTAAGGGGAAAGCAAGGTACCAAGTAGCTACAATAAGGGAAACCTATATACTGTAAGCCCTTTTGTTTTTGTTTTTTAATATACCCTATGTGCCTATATCCACTTTACATTGTAATACATTGTATTATTTGACTTTTATATACACAAATGAATAAGGGAAAAAAATGTCACTATCTACAAGAGTGGATAAATACTTGTTTCCCATTATTGTCGCTCAACTGGTACTTTGCTTGTTATGCAATCTGTGCACACCTTTGCTACCTAGCTGGGTACATGATGAACAGGTGAATGTTAAAATGCCTAAGTAGTTATTTATTACGGTTTATTCTAAGGTTTAGATCTATTTTTTCTAGTTTAAAATGGTGAAATGATCTGAAATTACACATTCCTTCTGAGTTAACTAAACGCTTAAGCAGCTTTGTTACATTATATTCGTTCAAAATTTCCTTCCAGTTGTTCACTATGCTCCCACATTGTAGACTATTTTCTATTTCCTTTTGTAATAAATAAATTAAATGGGTCATGGCTTCCTCCTTGGGTTGGTATTGATTTGGATTAGGATTAGAAAGTGAAACCGGTAACTCTGATACACTTTTAAAAGAGTAAGTTCAACTGATCCCATTAAAAGTACACGGAACAGTGGCTGAGGAGGGGAAAAACCTGAGATGTCACTTTATGCTGGGAGGAAATGTGTCTGAATGGTAAGATGTAATCAGAGAACCGGCAAAAAACTGGTTTGCCATGAATTAGACACTGGAACACGAGGGTAACTGTCCACAGTCAATCGTTTACTTTTCTTTGTCATGGGCTTTATGGCTAATTAAGTACCTGTTACTGCCTTTGTCCATATAATCAACAAACTTTAGTTAACCATTAAGTAGCCAATTTTGAAGCAGATGCATTATTCTTGCATGGTAACCTCTAGTCCTGGGTGATAAAACGCTGGCTTGATGTGTAGGAACTAACTTTTTTTGGTGGTTCTTGGATTTTATTTGACCATTCAGTTAAGTTTCTTCTGAGTAAATGGTAAACGCTTTCTTTCTTACTGTGACAGTAGACCACTTTTTAATCTTCCATTAATTAAACACATGTGCCTTACAGGTATACGTGATCTTTTGACTTTAACTATATAAACTAATGAATAATGTGGTTACACTTTTATCATAAAACAAAGGTGAAGAAATGACACTATGTTTGATAATTAGTTGGTAATTTGGAGTAAAATGTTTTTTGAAAGAAACTTCACTCAGATGCTGACACCCACAGGCAAACTATATTAAACTGTGTGAGAGTGTGTAAAGGCATGTTTGAACAGCCTTTAAGAAAAGTCTGTTAGTGCACTTTATAGTAACTGTGATGGTCAAGAAAAAGACAAACTAGCTCTAAGTCGTTAGATTGTGATAACATGGTTCAGATAGCTGAAATAGTGTAGTCCAGATGAAATCTACAAAGTCAGGGGGGCCATTTCAACAGTCCTACATTAAGTCAAGAATTTGACCTCAAGAGATGTATAAATGACAGCATATTTAGCTTAGCTGGTTTTAGTACACATACAGACAGCATTAGGAAAGTCGTTTCATTATTAAACACATTCAAATATTAGAATTCTGTAAACTACTTTACAGAAACAGCACTGAAGTAAAAAAAGTCAGAAACATGCTTACTCACCTGCTTGTTGCCCACGCTCTCTCTCTGCTCCGCTCTGGCTGACTGAAACAGGTAATCCCACCCTGTTCCACACACACACACACACACTCACACACTCTCTCTCTCTCTCTCTCTGCTGGAACCAACCCTCCCTCTTCCTCCTACAGCTTACACACTGAGACACTACACACCTGCAGTCACTGATCCTCAACAGTCTTTCCCAGAATAATGACTACTATGCACTGGCTGAACACACACAAATGTACACACCTTCACTGCATACTTTAACCCCCATTTAGAGGCTTTTGAAATTACCTGTGTGCCTAAGTAAATAAGGATACACTGGCCAAAAGTGTTCATCCCACTCAATTGTTATATTTTACTTTCAGAATGTCCATTTTAAATTAAATACTAATTAAATAGTATTTTTTTTTTTAAATTTTCTATTTTTCCCCACTTTCCCCCCAATTTTCTCCCCTAATCTAGTCGTGTCCAATTATCCTGATTGCGTCCTCTATACTGATTCGACCCTTCACCGCTGACTGAGGACGCCTCTCAACTGACATACGCCCCCTCCGGCACGTACAGTCGGTACAGACTGCATTTTTTCACCTGCACGAGTCGAGTTCATACACCGACGGGCACTGTGTGCGGAGGGCCACACCCCCATCAGCATTATTCCTCAACCCCTTAAAATATATTTCAATAAATAAAGCTTTCTGGATATGTACTGTACCTCACAGCCCTAATGTAAAGCACTGATTGCAAACATGATTGACTGTTTGTGCCATGTGACAAGTTGTGACCTACAAAAGAAAGGTCAAAGCAACACAAAAAGCATTTTGAATGTAGAATGATTGTAGAAAGCATGTCAACATGAAAACAAAACACAAATTCCCAAAACATTTAGATTTTACCTTTTTATCTATATTTCTGTTTGGACATCCGTCCATCCATCTGTCTACAGACGTAATTTGTTTTCTTTTAGGTTCCAACAAAACACTATCCATATACAACAGTTAGCTGGTTGTCTATTACACATGCTTGGTTCAGTATCAGTATAAATAAGTGTTAGTCAGTGAAATGTAAAATGCAATACATTGAAGTGTGTCATAAACTGTCAAAAATAATGATGCAATGCAGCTAAAGGGCCTGGCTTAGAACTCAGTCAATCGCTTAATCATTCACATTTTTGGGGGGTTTTTTTCATAAGAGGGAGGAATCCGCATTGTATTGGATTTGTGAAGGAGCTCTATTTATGGCTGGTGCAGCAAGGGTTATGTGCCAACCCACCACCACAGAGACCTATGTTTAAGTCAGCAGTGCAACTGGCCTGGTCAGGTGCTCAACAGTCACAATTACTTGTGTCTGAGAAAGAGAAGGCTGGAAGGAAATTCCCCTCATTGCAACTGCAACAGCGCCTTCTACTGTCTGGTTTAGGTAATGACATGAGCACCAGAAAAATACAGACAGCACAGTAAACTTAGAACTCTTTAAGAATTTGCCACTGACTGGTTAATGATTATTAACTATATAAATATTTAGAAAATGCTGTTTTTAAGAGAGAGTGGGAAAAAAACCTTTTAAAACAACTTTTTAAAAATCTGCTTATAAATACAAATCCTTTGTTTATATTACTACACTCACCCCAGCACCTATTTGATATGTACATTTATGTATTACTTTAAAAAAGCAGCTAATAACATTACTCAGGTAACTCATTTTTAAAACTCCCAACCAGTTCTGTGGATGCAGGGAAGGGGGAGGGGTGTCAAAACACAGCCAAGAATTTTCGTCAGAGAGAGATGGAGCCTCGCACCATCACTGGATGTTCTAGGTTTACATTTAGCTATTAGGGTAGGCTGTGCTGTGTATTGAAGCTTCCATTTATTATTCCATTTATCATTCAATTTATGAGTGTTATTTAATAACTGCAATGAAAATCTGTGATTTTTGAAAAACGTCCATGAAATTAAGGACATTTTTCTGTGAATTTAATAGGGCCCTAATTATAACACAATGAATGTGTGTCCCGCATATGCTACATGACTTACACATACAATGTGCTTTGACTTTGTAGTTAAAGTACCTGAAGTATATTAAAAAACAAAGTATATTAAAAACAACATTTTATTTTGTGATATGTATTTGTAAATCCCAGCTGTTCATTTTATTTACACAATTACTATATTTTGTAATTTGATTTTTTTTTTCACTGAACTAATACTAAACACATTGCTTTAATATAGTACATTGCAAGTAGACAGTGTTAGATTTTTACAGTTTTATGGTACTTAAGTCAGCATAATTCAATGTCTTACATTGTGAATTCAATTCCTTATGTACAGGCAAAATAGTCTTACTGCTTATTGTGGCATTAATAAGCTACACATATATTTGGCCCAAAATCCTCTGTGCAGAATCATGGTGCATCTCTTAGCACCACATCAAAACACAGAATACCCAGTATGACTTAGCATCCTCAAAGACCTGCCACATTTAACCTGATAGAGCTGAAAACCTGAAAAAGCTGATAGAAATAACCTCAATAAATCTTGAGCTTTCTGATTCCAGTGGGTCTTAAATAAGTCATTAATGAGTTATTGACTGCCTGGGTTGTCTGCACTGAAAAAGGTGGTTGGTTAAGGGTTAATGGAGATGGTTAAGTTCAACTCAGCTTAGTCTGTTCATGCTTACACAGGAGGGTTGGGCAGCAGCTCATTGGCTAATGAAGAAGTCTTTTGACTGATATGTGTGAAGCTGGTGGAATGACTGGCTCTGGTTGTGCTTTCCACTACATCAGGCCTCCGTTGCCTGGGAGGAAGAGTCTTACACCGAGACTTGGCTCTAATAGTGGTATCTTGGAGTGGAAGTCCTTTTGCAGTGTTTCCCATAAGCTCAGACTTTGATGGGGGTCTTGGTAGTGCAACGGATTTACTTCCAGAAAGTTCTTGTCTAGATGGGGGCCGTGGCAAAACCTCAGGCTTGGAAGTTGAACGTGCCACTGTTGGTTGACTGCTTGTGTTTTCCTGCTCTGGTGGAGAGCTGGGCAATGCTTCGAACTGTTCTGTCTTGGAAGGAGGGCATGACAACACTGATAACTGGCTGTCAGAGAGCTCTGTTGACAACATAAACTTGGGGTTGCTGGAGAGACCTCTTTTAGACGGAGGCAGTAATGATACGCTGGGAACGTTACGCAAGAGCTCACTGTGTGATGGTGGAATCTTTTCACTGAAATTTACAAAGCTAGTAGAATGGCTGGCTCTGTTTGAGCTGTCTGTGGGTTGCTCAGCTCTCTGTCTTGGAGGAAGGGTTCGACAGCGACTCCTAGACTTGGAGCTTGGGTCTCGAGGTGGAGGCCCTTTCAGATTAAAGTCTGACTGATTCGTTTGATGTTCTGATGTGATGGGTTGAATAGAATGCAAGCTGAGCATGGTTTCAGGGGATGAAGTTTTGTCAGGGTTGAGTGTCTCACTTGTAGTAATTTCCAGTTCTTCTCCTGGCATCTCATGTTTACCTTCTCTGTTTGTGGACTGTAGCATCTTAGCCGCTTCGCTCTGTGACTCTGTACTGCAGTCTTGGTTTATGGGCTCCTCCTCTGGGGTGTTAATTGTTATGTTGATGTTGGCATGGCGCTGGGATTGGCGACTCTGCTTCTCGGCCTCCTCACTAAGTAAAAGCTCCAGCAGCAAGGCTTTCTCACGTTTCAGGCAGTTTTTCAGAGAGCGAGGACTGTCTGGAATTAACCATGCCACCAGCATACTGAGGAACATTGCCAGGTTCTGAAACATCCACAAATGTAAAATACAGGCCATTTTTAGATGCATTCTTGAGAAATAATGTATAAAATCAATAGGATTGTGTATTATTATATAAAAGCTGTTTCACTGGCCTGGAAGAAGATAACAAAGGCAAGTCTGGCAGCTAGAATAGACCAGTATTGCTTAGAGAGCTGGTAAGATTCAGAAGACCAAGGGGGATCTCGATAATCTTTATACCTAGACAGAAGACACCATCAAAAGTCCATCCCAAAAATTTTTTTTGTTCACAAAGAAAAAAACAGAAGCAGTCACTTTTTCTTGCCCATTAGGAAATATGATGCTGTACCCAAAAGGTTATTTAATTTCACTTTATAAAACGGATAGTTCCGGTCCTAAAATCTGATTGGCTGAGCCGCGTTTGAAGCCGTTGTAAAATCCCCGATAAACGCACACCAATGACCACCTCACATCATTCCATATTAATACACCACTGAATAGAGAAAGTTAATGTTATTTTCGCCTTCATGTTGCCTAGCAACACTTTTAAGGAACTACCTGCCATCGTGGAAGAATGCTTTATTGTAAGTTTATCCACAATAAATACATTTATGAATTAAATATTGTTGTATTTATTGTATTTTATGTTTACCGCCGTTTTATAAAAGCAATAAGCCACTCGAGACCGTGCGTTACTGTTATGATTTTAGCACGGGGAACGAAGTTTTAAAAACGTCATCCCCGTGCTAAAATCACAGTAACGCACGGCCTCTCGGAAGGGGGGGGGGGGGGGGGGGGGGGGGGGGGTTAGTTTCTATGTGCACCTGCAGATACGGAGTTCCCTGTCAAATCGTGTGCTGTTAGGTGCCGTTCCTGGTTTGAAGTTGCTGGTGTTGAAGTATGCCAAAGTGTGGTCTATAAAGCCATGCATGGTGCCTGTCTCACTGTACAAATACTGATACACCATACGAGGAATAAACTCAGACGTGAAGGAAATGACAAATGCCTGCAACAGAATGTGTCCAAGAGACAAAGAGGAAAAGGTGTTAGTTTGTCATGCAAATATTTATTATAGCAGATCACTTGATCATTAGAGGGTTTTGGTCCTGGCATATATAAGTTGGTTTATGTTCCTTATGACACATAAATAAATTTGACTTGACTTGAACTTTGTGGGTTTACCATGATTGGCTGTAGACCATCTGCAGCTGTACACTTTGTCACAAAAGTCAACAGATTTTATTAGAATGGTGACTATTCTCAGCACTGCAATGACACTAACATGGTAATAACATAGTAGTATGTGTTGTACTGGAATGAGATGTACTGGTAGCGGTTGCAGCTGTGTTGGGATTTTTAAACACCAATACATCAAAGCTGGGCTGACAAAGTCTACAGTGCACCAGATGGGATAAAGTCAGTAATTGTACACCCATACAAATCATTCATATAATAGTTTTAGCCTATAATAATCAATAAATGTTTGTTTCAGTTATGATTGAGTAATGGAAGAAGTTTTTTTTTAAGTTTGAATTAATTGATAAATATATACAAATACACAAACTGCTCTGTTTCCTAAAATGTAAGTGACAGCCCTAATACAACATTTTTTACCAGTTGCCTATGACAGTTAATGGTATGGTATCGGATAAATAGAATCTAGAACCCTTTTGTTTACAAACATTTTGGTCTATACATAAAATCCAAGCTATGTTCCTGTACTAATCATTAAGTTAAACCCCTGTTGTAAAAGACTAGGTAGCTCAATAATCTTAGGACCTACCACAGGCACTCTTTCACTTTTTTTATGCATCCACTTTCACATGCCTATACATACAGTAACAAAAGAAATTAAAAAAATGACATACATTTGTAATGACAGCAAACTTGCTAATTCCACTCAGGATGTTGTACCATATACCTAAGAGAAAGAGAGAGGTTACACAAAGTAATAAGACCCAAACAAAACAAATCAAATGTTAAAAGTGCCTTATGGAAAATGTGCATATAAAGACATTCATACCAATCTCCTTTGCTCTGACAGCATCAGGTCTCCGTATTTCAGTAACAAATTTGGCTGCATCAAGGCGAATTTCAATTACATTGTTGAGTAGAGCAAAGACTGGAGCCAGCGGGAAGGATGCCACAAAAAGTGTTACGAACCCATACTGGATAACTGGAAACAACAAACATACAACTTAGTGCAAACGTCTTTATACAAAATTTTTGCAAAGTAATAGAAAAGGCCAAAGAATGTAGATTATAAAAAAGAGGCTTTACAATAGACAGTAATACACTCCTTAACCAAAACTTGAACTTTTGTCATTTCTTTTTTGGCCAGCAGAACACCATTCAGCCATTATCTTCAGCAAGAATGTAAAATCTAAAAGAATCAAAAAGGCTCAAAGAATCTAAAAGACCACAATACATGTTTCTGCTGTGTATTGGTCTATTTCACATAAGATAAGTTGTTGATATATGGCTTTTGCTATTTACCATCTTGACATTCATTTGTGTACTAAGTATAATCTTTGTTGACAACAATTAGTCAAGTTCACTTACAAACCCAATAAGCATTAAAACCAAGAATTTGTGATTTGCTATTTCTCTCTATTTAAAAGTTACAAAAAGTAATCTTGTTTAGTGGCAAGTTAACTATAGTTTGTAAATAAATGTCAAATTAAACACCTGCAACACACTCAAAAAACTGGACAGTGGATAGATGCATGTTTACAACTGTTTTACATCATAAATTGTAGTATGATAATCATACACTGTTTTCTTCAAAAACAATGCTTTTCTTCATGTCTATAGACAAAAAGACTCATGGTAAAGCCTTATTCTTTAGTTTTTTTAGGTTAAGCAGGAGATGCCCACATTTCATTTTCAACTTTTCAAAATTCTATTTGTTTGTAAGGGGTGTATTTTGTAATGTATTTTTCCTGTTTAAAATCATTGTTATTGTTATTGTCAATTATTAAAATTAGTCTGTATCAAATTTAAAACAATATTAACATTAAAAACTGGAACCACTGAGAGACTCACTCATTTCCATATACTCTGGATTCAGACCGCCATATGGCTCCAGCTGATAATCTAACTCCCAGCGGTGCCGTGGACGGTTCGGATCCTTGTCCTTCTTCTTCTCACCACCATCCTTCTCTTCCTTATATGCACGATACAGCTTCTTCAGCTTTCTTAAGAGAAAGAGAAAACTGATGGTTGAGTGTTGCAGTTTTCATGTTGCTACTATCAATTTATAAAACAATCAGTTTGGACTCTGCTTTTAATAAAATGTAAATATAAATATTTAGCATTCTTATTCAAATTGTCTAAATAATATCATATACACATTTATTATAACTGTTTATAGAGCTCACGGAATGGCGATCTCAAAAACATTATTCTGGATGAGCTGCTTCCCAAGCATTATCATGCCAAGCTGAATACAGACTTCTATAAGACAGCCTGCGGGAGCACACTGTGTCACACACACACACAAAGACAGAATCATACAATGTGCAAAAATACAAACATTTAGTTAAATTAAGTTCAATTAAGATTTCTTACCTCCTCCATACGGAAGTCTTTAAAAACGTACACATAATCACCTGGGCGTCCTGCAAACCTTAATTAGCCAAAAAGGTTTTACTTTTAGTAAAAAGTATATGTAAACAGACAGCACAATGTATATATGATGGACTCCAGCATACCTGCCCTTGAAGAAGGCAACATAGAAGACAGGTGCAAAAGCATTCATGCTCTTGAGCAGAAAAGCCTTCAGGATCAGATGCTCCTCAAATGCTGCTTCAGTCTTTGGAATTTCTGTAGCCACACAGGCAGCACACCATCATTATTCTTGGCTATCTAACACACGGTTCTGATTCTTTTCTATTACTGTGTAATAACATTTCTTTTCTTTTACCTCAGAGCTTTACTACATAATTAATTTATAATATATATATATATATTAGGGCTGTCGAAGTTAACGCGATAATAACGCATTAACGCAATCTCAATTTAACGCGATTATAAAAATTAGTGCCGTTAACGCAAATTCTAGTTCATGTTGAGACTTGACTGGTAGAACAAACGTTTTAATGTCGGACTTGCCACCGTTTTTCATTTGCGGTTTGTTAACATAATGTTACCGAGCGTCGTAGTGTCGTAGTAATGCACTTGCATAATAAAGAAGCTGCCAGTCCTCCATTCACGTAACGCTAGGACGGACACTTAAAAATCCTCCTTTTGGAGTGAACTGGTTTCATTTTTGATCAATATTATTTACCATTGGCTCAGGTACATGTCAAAACAAATGCTTTGTATTTCATTGGTTTAACAGCCTCATTTCACTGCTTACAGCGCTACCACTGGCCAATCGGAGAAGGTCCGCCCTCTAAATGCTAGTCTGTGATTGGGTGGTTGAATTTCGCCCGCCCTCTCTGTTTTGTAAACACCGCGCTACCTGAGTCAATCACTCAGCTCTCATGATCAGGAACGCGGTGAAAATGCCAAAAAGTAAACTTTTGAGGCAGCGATGAACGGACCTAAATATGAAAAGACACAACATTTAGTGAGTAAAACAGTCATTTGTTATATAATTCTTGCTTAAATTGGTCAAAAACTCTGTTATATGGGTTCTGGATTCATTCTGTGTTGCAGTAGCATGTCCCCCTGTTCCTAATATGATGTCCGGCTTTTTGGGGTGTTATGTCCTCCTTTTTGTTACTATGAATCTGGCCACCCTAGTCTAAACACACTCAGTTCGTGTAGAAACGTCCATTAAACCACTGGATAGTATTACTGCCTAGTATGTGAGTGAATAAAACAGTTTTCTCTTGTCCCAGCAGTTTTTAACATCAGTACATTTAGCATAAAATGTGTTCACCATTTTAACTGTAACATTTCACTTAAAAATCCTTTTCTATAACATTTACACAGATTTTTTTAAATGCGATTAATCGCGATTAACTATATGAAATTCGGAGATTAATCGCGATTAAAATTTTTAATCGTTTGACAGCCCTAATATATATATATATATATATATATATATATATATACAGGGGTTGGACAAAATAACTGAAACACCTGGTTTTAGACCACAATAATTTATTAGTATGGTGTAGGGCCTCCTTTTGCGGCCAATACAGCGTCAATTCGTCTTGGAAATGACATATACAAGTCCTGCACAGTGGTCAGAGGGATTTTAAGCCATTCTTCTTGCAGGATAGTGGCCAGGTCACTACGTGATGCTGGTGGAGGAAAACGTTTCCTGACTCGCTTCTCCAAAACACCCCAAAGTGGCTCAATAATATTTAGATCTGGTGACTGTGCAGGCCATGGGAGATGTTCAACTTCACTTTCATGTTCATCAAACCAATCTTTCACCAGTCTTGCTGTGTGTATTGGTGCATTGTCATCCTGATACACGGCACCGCCATTGGATGCACATGGTCCTCCAGAATGGTTCGGTAGTCCTTGGCAGTGACGCGCCCATCTAGCACAAGTATTGGGCCAAGGGAATGCCATGATATGGCAGCCCAAACCATCACTGATCCACCCCCATGCTTCACTCTGGGCATGCAACAGTCTGGGTGGTACGCTTCTTTGGGGCTTCTCCACACCGTAACTCTCCCGGATGTGGGGAAAACAGTAAAGGTGGACTCATCAGAGAACAATACATGTTTCACATTGTCCACAGCCCAAGATTTGCGCTCCTTGCACCATTGAAACCGACGTTTGGCATTGGCACGAGTGACCAAAGGTTTGGCTATAGCAGCCCGGCCGTGTATATTGACCCTGTGGAGCTCCCGACGGACAGTTCTGGTGGAAACAGGAGAGTTGAGGTGCACATTTAATTCTGCCGTGATTTGGGCAGCCGTGGTTTTATGTTTTTTGGATACAATCCGGGTTAGCACCCAAACATCCCTTTCAGACAGCTTCCTCTTGCGTCCACAGTTAATCCTGTTGGATGTGGTTTGTCCTTCTTGGTGGTATGCTGACATTACCCTGGATACCGTGGCTCTTGATACATCACAAAGACTTGCTGTCTTGGTCACAGATGCGCCAGCAAGACGTGCACTAACAATTTGTCCTCTTTTGAACTCTGGTATGTCACCCATAATGTTGTGTGCATTGCAATATTTTGAGCAAAACTGTGCTCTTACCCTGCTAATTGAACCTTCACACTCTGCTCTTACTGGTGCAATGTGCAATTAATGAAGATTGGCCACCAGACTGGTCCAATTTAGCCATGAAACCTCCCACACTAAAATGACAGGTGTTTCAGTTATTTTATCCAACCCCTGTATATATATATGTATATATGTGTGTGTGTGTGTGTGTGTGTGTGTGTGTATATATATATATATATATATATATATATATATATATATATATATATATATATACAGTACAGGCCAAAAGTTTGGATCAAAATGTTTTTTCTTGATTATTTTTATTTTCTACATTGTAGATTAATACTGAAGACATCCAAACTATGAAGAATTATGTAGTGAACCAAAAAGTGTTAAACAAACCAGAATATGTTTTATATTTTACCAACTCTACCTCTGCACAACCCAACTGATGGTCTAAAAAAAAGCAACAAATTCCAAAAATTCACTCAAGACAAGGCACAAACATTCATTGAAAACCATTCCAGGTGGAAACCTAATAAAGCTGGTTGGGAAAATTTCAAAGAGTGTGCAAATCTGTCATTAAAGCAAAAGATGGCTACTTTGAAGAATCTAAAATATAAAACATATTCTGGTTTGTTTAACACTTTTTTGTTTACTACATAATTCCATATGTGTTCCTTCATAGTTTGGATGTCTTTAGTATTAATCTACAATGTAGAAAATTTTAAAAAATTAAGAAAAACCACAGGAATGAGAAGGTGTGTCCAAACTTTTGGCCTGTACTGTATATATATATATAAACAGGAATGTGGAAACTTACAATTACATTTATAAATGCCTTAACTGAATTGTGTATTTTGTTTCTGTTGGACCACCATATGGTCATAAAAAGATCATTTATGTTTTAAATATAACCAATAACTGCATTGGTATAAAGAAAACAAAAGAATAAACAAAAAATTTGATTATTTTAAGCTTTTAAAATATTTTTAAAAATGTAGATGCCATTTTAAAAGTCAGTTCATATGTGATACCATAAATACATTGTTTTTTACCAGGATTATTATGCCATAAAAAGTTAATCAACTGACTTGATTTTAACAAAAGGTGTGTGTGCATTTTTCGTTATGTAGTGTTTACATTTGTCTGTCTCTATATGTCTTTAGATGCAGGAATTCCTCCCTTATTTTACTAAAGAGGATTAACTTGACAAGCAAGAGAATATCCACACACCTGTACATATACAGGCCATAGATTTATGCTTTACACACACTGACCTAGTTCTGTGATCCAAGCTGCTACTGCCCCATAGATCTCATCCAGGACCAAAACCACTAGCAGGTTGATAATGACTGCAGTGGTTGTCACAGTAACACGCACATTGGCTTTAGCCTCGTGGTCAGGGTTCATTGACATCACTGCAAAAACAATGATGCGGTACAGAATAACACCGGACACTGCAGACAATGTCACCCCCACCTAAAATCCATACAGACAAAAATATCAAGGGAAGAAGTGCATGTGTGGAGCCAAAAATTAGCAAATACTAAAGACGCAATTATTTATATTGCGAATACAAATGCAAATACACACCATAAGGAGTATGGAAGATAAGTTGATGCAGTATCCTGGTAACCGATCCCTCCATGAAAGAGATTCTGAAACAAACTGCAAAAACAATACAATATATTACTGTACAACATGCTATTTAACATATTAGTAAACAAACACCCCCAAAAAGGAAAGATCTAGAATGAGTCTTTAAGTTATTGTAAAACTGCATTCATTCACTCTAGTTCTGTGTGAGATTAAACCATTAGTAAGAACATACATTGATCAGCAATAACATTACAATCACCTGCTTAATACTGAGTAGGTCCTTCTCTTGCCACCAAAACTGCTCTAGACACACGGGGGCATGGACTCCACAAGACCTCTGAATGTGACTTGTGATATCTGGTGATTTCTGCTAAGATTTTAGCAGCAGATCCATTAAGTCTATTACGATGCAAGGTGGGGGCTCTATGTATTAGACTTGTTTGTCTAGCACATCACACAGATGTTTGATTGGATTAAGACCTGGAGAATTTGGATGTCAAGTCAACTGTCATGTTTCTCAAACCATCCCTGAACTGTTTTTGCAGTGTGGCATATTATCCTGCTGAAAGAGGCCATTGCCATTATGGAATGCTGTTGCCATAAAGGGGTTAGACTTGCAACAATGTTTATGTTGGTGGTAGGTGTTGAAGTGAAAATCACATGGATGCCAAGACCCAAGGTTTTCCAACAAGAGCAACACACTTTTGGTCACACTCTCTGATGCTACGATGCTCACAATAGGTGCTTTAGACAGTGGGCAAGAGTCAACATGAGTACTCTGACTGCTCTGGGGCTACGCAGCCCAATTGTAACAGGTTCACCTGCCATACAACTCTACAGGAAGGTGTACATTAAGTATCATGCCCACCTGCCATGCCATAAATAGTTAAATAAAACACTACATACTTTTTACAGTGCAGAGCAGAAATTCGACCTGACTTGCTAAAAAGATGGGTGTGTACATGCTTCTGGCTCTGTAGTGCATGTTTTTGTCTGGATTTTTAAACACCAGATTATTTCCCCTTATAACACCAATAAAATAATTTTAATAAAAAAAATCACATTAAGCAAAGTGTGTAGTAAGTGGGAAGTAAACATATTATTTGAAATAATACTCACAATAAATATGCCATCAAAAAGACCCAAACAGAGGACAAGATGGTCTAGGCCAGGGGTTTTCAACCTTTTTAGGCATGCGCCCCCCTTCGTGTGCCGAGCACGACTTGCGCCCCCCCTCACACCACGCCCCCTTCCCCTTGGTGGAACAGCACTCGGTCGCGTGTACCAGGCGCTGCTTCCGCCATGCCCCCCTCCCCTAGATAAGGCACGGCTCGAGCACGGATGCCAAGCACAGCTTTCGCTACGCGCCCCTCCCCTTAGTGGACCACGGCTAAATCGCGGATACCTGCCGCGTCCTCCGCCAGTCTCGTGTGCCACCAGTTCATAATAATAATCTCGTAGTGCCACGCCCCCCCCCCCTAACCCCCCCCCCCCCCCCCGGACAAGTACTCTTGTGGGGGACAAGCGCCCCACAGGTTGAAGACCCCTGGTCTAGACAAACATGATCCAGACCAATACTTGTACTTTGTTACTTTTCAGGGCTGCACGGTGGCATAGTGGGTAGTGCTGTCTCCTTACAGTAGGACAAACCTGGGTTTTAAACCCTGGCCAGGCAGCTAGAGTCCTTTCTGTGTGGAGTTAGTATGTGTGCATGTGGGTTTTCTTTAGGTGATCTGGTTTTCTCCCACAAGTCCAAAGACATGGACTCTACTTTGGAGCTACTAAAAATATGTGTGTGAGTGTGATTTCTGTGTCTGCCCTGTAATGGACTGGCGATATGTCCGGGGCGTTTTTTTGCCTTTCGCCCAATGAATCAGACCCACCTTAACCCTGACCAATACAAAGCAGAAAAATTAATGAATGAATAACTGAATTAATGTTACTTTTTCACTATTCAATATTCGAATGCAAAAACAGGAGCTTATATTTACACCCTCTCACCCACCATGTGTCATTGATTAGTGGAAGGGTGCCACTTTAACTTTAAATCCAGCTCTTTAATCCCACATAATCTATTGTGTGGAATACCCAGGCTGAGTAATCTGTTTTTAGCACAGTCCGTGTGTATGTGCGAGTCTGTCTGTGTTTATCTGTGTAAGTGTAACTGTTCCACTTTATCAACCCTGAAATGCACAGTGCATGTAACGAAGAAAGCTACCACATAATTTGCACCCTTTATAAGCGATAATGTACATCTGAGAACCTCTGATAACAAATACATGCATTCACCGACATGGTGTCATAATATAGGAAGATGCAAAGTACTTTAGAATTGTAAGAAAAATATTTTGAGAGTAGCTCATAAAGTGCACTGAACTCAACATCTGACTGACAGCTGACATCTAAAAACATTATCCCCAAAACCTCACCTCTATCCCTCTCTCGCATAAGCTGATTAGCTCGCTCTCCCCCTCATGCACCTCTACTCTCTCCATTTCAATCTGTTCCTCATGGTATCATATACAGACTCAAATTGTATCTGCCCCCCTCCTGCAAGCTCTCTTACCGGTGGATGTCCTCCTTTCGCAGACAGCAGCTTCTCTTTACCTATGTCATTTGTTTTCTCATCTGTCTACAAAAAACACAAGATTAATTATATATAGTCACATATATCAAACACAAAGTCTTTTCTTTTTAATAAATAGGATGAATAAAACTATGCTTAAAACAATAAAAATGAATTAGAAAGATGTATTAAATTGTCAGCCAACACATATAGAAACATTAGCCCAACAGATTAGCATAGTGTAGTAATGTGATGGTGTGGAAATGAATTCTTGCCTCTAGGTCTAGGTCACTTGTAACTGACAATACCATATAGCATCTGCTATCCACCAATAAAATCATAAAAGGAAATCAGTCTCTAATGTGAAGTACAACTGGGTTATGCATTATGAAAATGATCCTAATACAAGTGTAAGTCCACCACTTAATAGCCTTAAACAAAAAACGCTGAACAGATCACCTAGTCATCACACAAACCATATTAAGATACTTTGAAAGGACCTTAACAGATCAGTTCTTGCTCGAAAATCCCTCAAATGTGGCTGAATTTATATATATATATATATATAATATATATATATATATATATATATATATATATGTATACTATATATACTGATCAGCCATAACATTAAAACCACCTCCTCGTTTCTACACTCACTGTCCATTTTATCAGCTCCACTTACCCTATAGAAGTACTTTGTTGTTCTACAATTACTGACTGTAGTCCATCTGTTTCTCTGCATGCTTTGTTAGCCCTCTTTCATGCTGTTCCTCAATGGTCTCCCAGGTCCACTACAGAGTAGGTATTATTGGGTGGTGGATCATTCTCAGCACTGCAGTGACACTGACATGGTGGTGGTATGAGTGGATCAGACACAGCAATGCTGATGGAGTTTTTAAACACCATACTGTCACTGCTGGACTGAGAACAGTCCACCAACCAAAAACATCCAACAAACAGCGCACCATGGGCAGCATCCTGTGACCACTGATGAAGCTCTAGAAGAGTGGACACGGTATTTAAAAACTCCAGCAGCGCTGCTGTGTCTGATGGACTATAGTCAGTAATTGTACAGTAGAACTAGAAGGTGCTTCTAAATGCTAAGTGGAGCTGATAAAAAAAAAAATATATATATTCCTTTAAAGCTTTGAAGAATACTTAATGTTTTGTGTTTTCCTTTGTCCACTGTCAGCTATATTACATTTTCTATAATTGATCAAAAGTAATTTAATGTGACACATATGGGGCAATGGGTCAGTGGCGAGCTGGCCAACAAAGCCAGTATAGATCTCCTCCAGGTGCAGCAAATTAATGCACAATAAGGCATGCAGATTGCTGAATACAGGAGCCAGCACTGTCATTCAACTGTGCCTCCAAGCCCCCTGCCAGGCATGTCAGGTGGGCATGATAATGTAATTCTTTATGACATATGGACCTGCTACAAGAATATAAAATAAAAAAAAATTAAAACAGAAATTTTACTATGTACCAGTATTAATGCTTATTTACATATAGCTTGGCAGTTTGCTAATTTAGCAAAATATATTCAACAATGTTATTATACAGTGGATTCAAAGTATTTAGACATTTTGACTTTTGATCTGCTTTTGATTTTGAATTGATATAATTGCTTTTTTACCCATCAATCTACTGTATACTTAATCACCCATAAAAATCAACACTTATTCATTAATAAAAAAATAAAAAGAGAAATCTCTTATTCACAGAAGTTTTCAGATCCTTTGCTATGGCTCTCCAAATTGTGGTCAGGTGAATCCTGCTTCAGTTATCCTTAAGATGTATCTGGAACTCAACTGGAATAAACTTGTTGCAATCTGATTTGATTGAACTGAAGTCCAAGATACTGTCTGTAGATCTTAGTGACCAAACTGTGACAAGGGTAAATCAGGACAAGGATATAAAATAATATCTACGGCTTTCATTAACTTTGAAATGAAGAAATCCTAACACAACCTTTAACCTTCTTACAGTTCCGGCCAAATTGGACAGCTGGCAAAATGACCTTGGTCAGAAAGGTAGGAAAGAACACAACAGTTACTATAAAATTACTCCAAGAGTCCTAGGCAGACGAGGGAAAAGCTTTTGGAAGGATAATCATCTCTGCCTCTCTATAAATCATGCCTTCATGGCAGATGGCAAAGTGGAAGTATTTTTACTATCGTCATGTATACCTGTTCTTTCTTTTTGTTTTTGCCCTTTTTCTGTTGCTTCTGAAGAAGAAAATCTTCATATGCTGGCCGAAGCTCATCCTAGGAAATATATAATAAAAACAGAATACCTCTGAACACTCCATTAGTGTAAGGTAGCAATTCATTTAATCCAGTATGATCCATAATCTCCAAAATGTGAAAGCAAGTTTTGGACGATGTTTAAGCATTTTAAATACAGTGGTACCATGTGTAACTCAATGTCCCCTAAACTCAAAATCTTTGAAACTCTTTGTATTCTTAAACTTAACATTTCCCTTAAACTCAACATGTTCGCCTTTAAAAAAAAAATGTAATTTCAAATTAACAATGAACAGTCGCTTTGTTCAGTGCTTGGCTTGAACGGTGCAGTAAGATGTCATCAAAGTGCGAATATAAGACGAATCTGCATTTGTGTGAAATAACCGTCAAATCCACTCTGAAAGCTCCACATGTATCTGTGTTTATCTGGATTTTTCTTCTTTTTTTCACTTTTAAACTTGTGTTAGAGCTCGAGGTTCTAAAAAACTGTAAGAATCAGCTTTTTTTTTGAGTAACGTGACTTAAATTATGTATTAAATGTATTAAAATTATGACAGAAACACTAAACCTCATCACTACTGAAATTCCTCACTCGTTTTAGTTGTTTTAATTGTCTTTCAGTGTTTTTATATTATACGTGTTATTTTTAGTGTATATGTGTCAAAAACAACCCCATTATTTTACATAAGCCTAAAATATATGCAGTTCCATGGGACCATGGAACGCATTAACAGGTTTCCCAAACATCCTTATGGAAAAAAATACCTTGAAACTCAACGCCTTTTAAACTTAACACCACTCCCAGAACCAATTGACGTTGAGTTTTAAGGTATCACTGTAATGTCATTATTATCTAGCTTTGTTTTTTCATTAAACAGACTTTTTTGGAAAGTAGTTTCTCACCAGAAAACTTACCCAAGACTGTCTGATTAAAATCTATGCCAAGATTCATATAAAAGGGAATCCCTTATAAACTGGCAACCCAGTGTTTATTATATATGTCTTACTATTTATTTAACATACAGTACAAGAGTGTTTTTTTATTACACAAGTGTTAAAGTGTTTAAAGCTTTTTTTCTACAAAGTGGAATGTTATAAACGCAATCAGTGTTGTCGCTGTGAACCTAGGTATCAGCAGCCACTGATACAATTACTTCTCCAGGTTTATCCTCAACAGACTCATCGTGGTTTTACTCTCCACAAAGTGTTGCAGTTCTCATAGCAACATCATGTGTGTTTGTTTGTTTAGGTTCCGTCATGTCGCTATTAGTCCTTGTATTGTCACCCTATACCTGTAACCTGTGTCTAGTTTTTTTTCCCTGGTTAGTTTGTGCATATAGAGAATAGCCTTTGTTTTTATTGTTCAGTGCTTAGTCTTGTCCTAATTTTGTTAGGTCTGGTCTTGTCTTAGTTTTGCCTTTCATACATTCTAATCCTGGTTTCTTTGTCTTCTGTGTTCCTGGTACTGTCCTTAGGTTTTGTTGTTGGTTTAGTTTTCCAGAACATTGTTGCTTGCATGTATGACAGATATTGTGGACTTACTTACTTGAACAAAATGTACATATTTACTGAAAAAAAACTTGAATATGACATTTTTAACATTTAGCATATGTTCTTAGACATTTTTTGGAAGGGGGCAGCCTTTGTCATCTTTTAAATAGACAAAAGACTTGATTAGACAGAGAAAGTTAATTCCCCCAGGTGCAAGTAGATGAGCTTTAATATCTGTGCCTATAGGAAGCCACTAAATAGAACGCAGAAGATGGTGTAATGTGACATGTAAATCTTGCCCACATTCTCTCACATTACAGTGCAATTCAGACAATAAAGAAAGTCCAACTGTAATAGAATGTATACATTTAAATAAGAACTTACCTCAGCTCTATCCTGTTTTTCAGCAATAACAGATAAAGGGGCAAAAAAATTGACAGGTCAGAATAGAATGCAGGTACTTCAGCTATTAGCTCAGTGTTTTAAGAAGACTATAATCCCTGTACTGCAAACTTAAACATAGCTATATATACTCACATATTCTTTTCACTCTGCTCTGAACTGAACTGGAGTCTGCCTGGCATTAGCAGGTGGATAACACTATGATTTTATTACAATATTACAATAGACAAAATTACAGTCTATTAAAAAAGATATTATATTCATTATACTGTATTATACAACATTATATTCCTCCATCAACTATGTAGCCTCTATGTTTTTGTTTTATTACAGTAACCTTTGGTGATAACTTTTTAGTGATACGTAAAGCATTCATATAAAAAAATCATAATAAAAAATTTATATTAGTAGTAAAAAATGTATAATAAAAATTATTATTAGTCATAAGTCGTCACATGGCATCAGCCAATAAGCTGGTTATCATATACATCTGCAGTTAGTCACTGCCAGTCACTGGTACAGATGTCTTCTAAACAATACATCAGAAAGCAAAGCCACTGAAATGGATTTTGTAATGTAAACCTCTTTCTTAAGTTTCTATAACAGATATTGGATGTTTTGTAGACTTTACTGATCTCTTGAAAGTGTTATATTAATATTTTATAAAGGCAAGGTTAATGCAAATGTTCCTAACATATAAAGCAAATAAACACTTTAAAAATATTAACTAATTAAAAAATTTAATATTTCCTTTTTCAAGACAGTAACCCACACAGACATGTAATTTTACAGGTGAAAAGCTTTACAATAGGAAATGAGTAATGCAAGTCTCATGATTAGGTGAGACATTAATGTAAGTTCATTAGTTAAATATGTCACTCATATTGTTTAAACTGTAAGCAATAAAGCCTCACTTCGTCATCATCTATGCCAGTTAGATCCCAGCTGTGCTGCAGACACCGCTGTTTTCTCTTCCAGTGCTCCAGGAAAACAGCAGCTACACACACAAACACACACACACACACACACACACATTAGAAGAGCTGGGATAGCTAGGATGGAATTATATAAAAATAAATCAATTATTGTCATTGAAAATTACAGGTCTTTGGTGTGACGTCTGTATTAGTTTAGTAATATTCAAAACTCCAAAAAATTGACATACGCTAATTAATAATAAAAAAATATATAAATATAAAATTTTTCAGATAATTTGTAAATATTTTATGTCCATACAATCATTTTAGTAATGCATGGTATTAAACAGTGCATTGTATTAATGCATAATAATAATTTATGCATTATAAATATTATGAATGTGAACATTTAGAACAATAAATCTATAAGTCTTTTAATCAAGTCGAAATGACCTAAATGCATTTTTATTCTATTGTTTTTTTTTTTTGCACTGTTCACCTTTTTCCTTCCAATCTTGTCATACTCAGTTTTAAAATTGTAACTTCCTTGGCTACTGGAGATTTCCACATGACCAGAGGAGACCCACAGAATATCATGTGCCCCCTCAAACATTCACACAGTTAAGCACTTCTTTCCTTCTGTGAGAGAAGGGGTCGCACTGTAAGCAGTATTGTATGAGTCCCACAGTACTATGTAGTACTGTGAATAAATCATCTTGTGTGCAGGCACCTCAACCTCATGGCTACAATTGTATCAGCAATGTGGAAACCATTCGACCAATCCCTCCTGCAGACACATCCAATAATGTCTGTGTGGGTACCCAGTCGCCCACCAATTTGAATGATTACAGATATATACCAAGCTACCCTTGCATTTACATTATCCGTATAAGCTAATGTTTATAATGCTCTTCTGCAAAATGAGCATACCTACCCCAGAGGCACATAAAAATAGCAAAGGCTACAGTGGCATGGTTGTCGAAGAGATAGCTGGCTCGCGCTGTGCTGCACATACTGCTTAGCTGCCAGTAATCACACACTTGGTCACACATGGGACACATGGTGAAGTTCAGCCGCTCATCACACATCTCCTGACTAAGAGTAATAGAGAAAGATATAAGGAATTGTTCAAATATAAAGATCATTCATTTTTGTTTTCAGACAAAGACAAGAATTGACAGGATAGGGTAAAAAAGAGGAAAAAAGAGTGCACCTGGGAACATTTGTATCGACAGTCAGCCAGCCATACAGGAACACTACAATTCCCATTGCTGAGGCAGGTATAAGCAACTGTGTGTACACTCCCAACCAAGCAAAATACAGACCAATCTTTTCTCCAAAATACTTCCTTTAGGCCAAATGAACACAGAGACACACATTAAAGACAATAATAGTGTACAATCTGACTGAAGGTATAGCACATTTGGATTTCTGTGGTTTTACCTGATAAGGTCAATTGGTTGGTATTTGAAGAAAACACCATAATTGGCCCATTCATCATGCAACAACTAAGAAATACATTAAAAAAAAAAATCTTAACAAAGAAAGTATTTGTCACAGCAATTTAACGCTAACATGATTATAACACATTTACACAGAGTACTAATGACATTAGGCAGCGTATAGCAGTTTTATCAATTAAGTAAAAGCTTATCCTAAACTCCACCACAGACGGAGCTTACCTGTCTATTATTGGGATGCTCTTTATCATCTGAGCTATTGAAGTCTCCCTGGAACAAAAACAGCATTGATACTCAATGTTTAAACGTTCTACACTATTGCTTAACCAAAACATGTAGTTTAATTGGTCACACTTAATTTGAAGGGTTTTATTCTTATTATGGTATAGCTGTTCAAAAGTACATGTTGAAAGTTAGGTTTCTTGACTGCAGGCATTAATATGTTGTTATATATAACACACTGCCTTCTATTTTTAAACCTGAAGTACAGCATTACAGCAATAGAAAACAATTACCAGAACTTCAGTTTGAGGACAGGGTAACTGTTCGTTCCATATCATTACACTAAAACAGTGTAAGGTTGATATTAAACTGTTCATAATTAGTATTATGTAATCTTAATAATTCACTTCCATTAATATCATGTCCTCTGAGAAAGTTGTATATATTGACAAAGTATATTGAACTGTGATCATTTTTGGCCATAGAGGCAACAGAAATATTTGTGAGGGTAGGCACTGATGCTAAAAAGTGGACCTAAACGTGTTCGTTTAGTTTGAGGTGAAGGCTTCGTGCAAGTCACTGGAGTTTAAAAAACAAACAACATTTCAAATTCAGAGGTACCTTGTAACTCGACGTCCCCTAAACTCAAAATCTTTGAAACCTGGCGCCCTTCGTCAAGAAATTTGTACCTTTAAACTCAGTGTGTGAGACTGTAGCTTTGTTCAAATTTATGCTGTCCGTTTTGCTTCAAATAAATGAGTTCGATATTTGATAATGCTTTGCTATCATTGCAAAATGAAAGTGCACAGTAAACAGCAGCACCGCAACCCACATCAACCACACAGCAGCATAAAATCATAACCGCTGCTTACCTGAACTTCTCTTCTTAACTTGAGACCAAATCTATATCTGTGTGTTGTCATATTATGGATACAATCCACTAGTTTTTTTTCTTGGTGGCCATCCTGTATGTTTCCAGAATATTTTCAGAAAATATAAATCCATTTCCAACTGTGTTTATCCACCTAACTAACAAAAACCGTCTTGGATAGTTTATTCTCTCGGCTTTCACGGTAAAAAGTTGAAACTGGTCATTCGTTAACTAAGCTGTCACTTATACCTCTACAGCCAATAAAGAGAGGAACAACTGAAATTCCACCCAATATCTGAATTCGGAAACTCTGATTGGTTTATACAGCTGCTTTTCAAGGTCTGAACCACGACTGAATCTCTGAAACACACGCGCACTGATCATGGAGTTGTTTATACACGACACAATAATAATAAAAAAAATCATAATAGAGTGGAATGCATTAACAGGTTTCCTATACATCCTTATGGGAAAAAATACCTTAACACTCAACACATTTTAATGTCAACGCCCCTCCCAGAATCAATTGGCGTTGAGTTTCAAGGTACCACTGTACATTTTTATATGGAGGTTTTGTACAGGTATAATTTTTTACTAAAGATGGTCATTTAAAGTGAAAACGCCAGTGGCAGCCACTGTTAGGTTGTTTTAATTTGTAGTGTGGATAAATGATTGTAAAGATTTTTTTGGAATTTCAAATTGTTGAGTCGGAATAACTAATGCACAATTGGACTCTCTGTTTTGTGTTTTTACTCTCAATGAACATAATGTAGCAGCAACCTGCTTGTTTACTTATAAAAATAAAATACATTATAAAAAATGTTGAATAAATTTAGACAAATTTAGACGTGTAATCCTGTCCCAGAGGGTCCTGACTTTAAGGGGTGTAGGTAGGCATTAGACATAGTGATGATCGCTTCAAAAGACATAGCAGCCGATATGAAAGCCAATAATTGAATAGATCTTTTGTTGTGTATTTATGTTCCAGCTTATTGCTGGTTTCGCCTTTCTGTTCTTTCATCATATTGATTCTTCCTCTGATATTCATAATATCAAGTGTGATTACTTCTGCTTACACTATCATGTTTCCATAGGTACATACACTGCCTGCCCAAAAAAATGGTCACCACTTGGATTTAACTAAGCAAATAGGTAAGAGCCTCCCATTGGATAATTACTGCATGGGTGATTATGTTTCAGCTGGCAACAAGTTATTTAACCCTAACTAATGCAGTGAGTAGCTTCTCATTTGTTAAACAACCATGTGGAAAGACACATCCTGTGGTCGTGGAAAAGATGTTAATCTGTTTTAGAAAGGTCAAATTATTGGCATGCATCAAGCAGAGAAAACATTTAAGGAGATTGCTGAAACTACTAAAATCGGGTTAAGAACTGTCCAAAGCATTATTAAAAAGTGTAAGGACAGTGGGGAAACATCATCTTCGAGGAAGGAATGTGGTCAGAAAAAAATCTTGAATGATTGTGATCGGCGATCACTTAAACGTTTGGTGAAATCAAATGGTAGAAAAACTACAGTAGAACTCAGAGATATGTTTAATAGTGAAAGTAAGAGCATTTCCACACGCACAATGCGAAGGGAACTCAAGGGATTGGGACTAAACAGCTGTGTAGCTAGGGCTGGACGATATGGCTAAAATTTATATCACAATATAACTCCTAATTTCAGTCGATACGATATAATTCCGATATCGATATGAATAACACAAATGTCCGAAAAACTGCCAAGAACCCCAAAATTGGATGGCTGTACCTGCAAACCTCTTTTCTGGTTTCTGGCAAGAAATACAAGCTGAATACACCACTGAATTAGTCCTTCCTCTCTTATCAGCTATTTCGTCTGCTTCTTTTTCAACTGTGGACAGTGGCGGAGCCAGACAATTTCCATAGGGGTGGCCAGACTGAGACCATTGCTCACACAGGGGTGGCACAGAGACTCATACATTAAGATACATTATTTTTTTATGTGGCAAGTTGCTGTTGATCTAGTAGTGTTTTGGTCACTCACTCATTTACCTATACAGGCAGTAAGTGCCATGTAGAATTACATCAAGCCTAGCATAATAAGCTTTTTATTTTTTCTCATTTTCCCTGACAAGTGAAAAACTAAAATATAGCCTATAACCTTAACATTATGAGGAAGAATTTCAAAGATATTCCTTTGCAATACTTGATCGTTTGACTGCAAACTTGTGTGTAGCGATGCACCCATCATGCCTAGTGCCTACCGTACAAGCCTGTGGGGGCAGTGCTATGATCTGGGGTTGCTGCAGTTGGTCAGGTCTAGGTTCAGCAACGTCATGTGCCCAAAGAATGAGGTCAGCTGACTACCTGAATATACTGAATGACCAGGTTATTCCATCAATGGATTTTTTCTTCCCTGATGGCACGGGCATATTCCAAGATGACAATGCCAGGATTCATCGGGCTCATATTGTGAAAGACTGATTCAGGGAGCATGAGACATCATTTTCATACATGGATTGGCCACCAAAGAGTCCAGACCTGAACCCCATTGAGAATCTTTGGGATGTGCTGGAGAAGACTTTGTGCAGTGGTCCAAATCTCCCATCATCAATACAAGATCTTGGGGAAAAATTAATGCAACTCTGGACAGAAATAAATGTTGTGACATTGCAGAAGCTTGTAATCAAAGCTAAAGGCGGTCCAACGAAATATTAGAGTGTGTGACCTTTTTTTTGGCCAGGCAGTGTATATTAGGAATTGTAACTTTCAAGCTGTGCTATTATAAAAAATGTACATGCCAGCCAATCTAAAGCTTTTGAAAATGCCAGTATAACTTACATCATGCAGGGGAAAAGCTGCATCATAGACACCCTTAGCCAGTAATGACGAGATGCCTAAACCATTGACAAACTGATTATTAAAAATGTTAAAAACAAAAACATTATCAACCCTAAATTAAAAACAATTATAACTAATTTTAGAATTATAACATTTACCCATAGTCTGACATGACTGGGTACAGGCTGTGCGCCTTAGGATTTCAAAAACCTGTAATGACACAATGACACACACACACAAACACACACACTCCTTTAGATTCCATAGATTTCTGCATTAGTTAGTAATACAATACAAGCCATAATAATAAACAAACACATTCGCCCAAGCCTATTACACACAGTGACTAAACACATTGATTAATAATTTTGAGCAGTTGTCTTAATTTTACCACCTTTTACAGTGATGTTTAAAATGCAGATAAGAATATAAATATGAATTTTTTATAAACAGTGTGTACTTTATCATTTAGAACAGAAAACAGGTATATGACTGTGACCATTCAAAAGGCTGCAGCTGTACAGGAAAATGCAAAAAATATGAATCCAGATGCAAGTTTTAGAGACTTACTTTTTGGGCCAGTCTACACAAACATGATTTTCTAGCCACTGGGAGGTGCATTTGCCAGTGCACTCTTAGTGCCAAGCACCAAGCCCAGATATACATAAGCAGGGCTGTGTCAGGAAGGGCATCTGGCATAAACAAAGCCAAATCAGGTGTGCAGACCAGAATGATTCACTGTCGACCCCTAAATACGGAGGCAGCCGAAAGAAGCTACTGGCCTGACCATACACCCAACATACACACCTCTTCTGACGGTAATGATGTGGTGCACAAAGCAGAGAAGTTTTAATAGAAAATTGGAAAATGACTAAATTAAGTGGAAAAGGGGGGGATGCAAACAAATAAATAAATAAATAAAAATGTACTTCAACATATAAATGTATTGGTGTCAAATGTTAAATGGCAAAAAAGTGTAAATGTAATGAATACAGATGTGTGGACAATTCTGAAATACAATCAATTATTTATCAACTATGGTACTGTTAAAAACACAAAGCTTACTATTCGTCCTCGTGTTGCACTATCAAACAGGGTGTTTTTCGTCTTGATGTCAAATCTGAAAAAAAATAGGTTTAGAAAAGTGGTTAAAATTTGTTAAATTGTTAATATGTGTGTATTTTTGTGCTGTTTGTGTAGACTTACAGGTGTAGCTTTTCTCTGCTGAATGGGAGTGACAAAACACATGTATGTGGGTTTTGAAGAGCTGGGACCCCTGGCTGGAAGGGTTGATTAAGCTTCTCCCAAAATGAACATATTGCTCCTGCAAACCCTGTTTTACCTTTTAACTCATATGTCTGAAAAGCCAAGCAAAGTGGATTGTTGACTAAATAAAGAGCAAAAAAAGCAATTCTAAGGTATATATAATAGATAGATACATATGAGGGATCTTCAAAAACATTTTTTGCTGATGGCATTACAACGCTGGGAAAAATTCATCGGAAAATGACTATGTAGGAAAGTGACGTAATTTGTTTTTAAATTCTTAATAAATAGAGTTTTAAAAAGTGCGGAAACTTTTTGAAGAACCCTCATAGTAGATATAAGTAAAGCTTGTTAGCAGTTAGGTTAAATCAATAAATTAAGCAAAAGCTAGCTAAAGACACAAAGATCCACAAGATCCAAACAATTTTTTTCCAAAAGCCAAAGGTTCTAAACTGCTAAGACTAGAACTTCCGAACAGAAGATAAACTATAGTAGGTTTATTCATTCATATATACACCAACGAGGCATAACATTATGACCACTGACAGGTGAAGTGAATAACACTGATTATCTCTTCATCACGGCACCTGTTAGTGGGTGGGATATATTAGACAGCAAGTGAACATTTTATTCTCAAAGTTGATGTGTTGAAAGAAGGAAAAAAGGGCAAGCGTAAGGATTTGAGTGAGTTTGACAGACGCCAAACTTTGATGGCAAGACGACTGGGTCAGAGCATCTCCAAAACTGCAGCTCTTGTGGGGTGTTCCCGGTCTGCCGTGGTCAGCATCGATCAAAAGTGTCGTGACCATGTCACTGGTTTACCACAGTTTACCTTCCTTGGATAGGAAGGTAAACTGTGGTAAACCAGCGACAGGGTCATGGGTGGCCAAGGCTCATTGATGCGTGTGGGGAGCGAAGGCTGGCCCGTGGGGTCCGATCCACCAGACAAGCTACTGTAGCTCAGATTGCTGAAGAAGTTATTGCTGGTTCTGATAGAAAGGTGTCAGAATACACAGTGCATCACAGTTTGTTGCATATGGGGCAGCAAAAGGGGGACCAACACAATATTAGGAAGGTGGTCATAATGTTGTGCCTCATCGTTGTAAATTAGCAATGTAACAAGCAGTACATTTATTAAATGTAACATGCAAAACTGTCCAGTTGCTGATCATTTTTATTATGAATTAATATTGTGTATAGTATGTTCTGCTGTGCTCTCTTGCGTGTGTGTGTGTGTTTGTGCCTCCCTGCCCGTAGGTGAAGCTTTGCTAATATGGAATAGTGGATGCCCTTTTTTTTTGCACAGTGGCATGTTGAGTGGCGCTCTCGCCTCACATCAAGAAGAGCCTGGGTTCAATTCCCAGTCTGGGTGGTTAAGATTCTTTCTGTGCAGAGTTTGCCTGCTCTTACTGAGTCCATGTGGGTTTCTTCTGGGTGCTCTGGTTTCCTCCCACAAGTCAGCAGACATGCAGTCAGGCTAATTGGAGCTACTAAAAATTGCTTTAAGTGTGAGTGTGTGTGTGGGAGGGGGGTGTTTCCTGCCTTTCGCCCAATGAATCAGACCCACCACTGAATAGTTCCTGACTAAGATAAAGCAGTGGTAAAGGAATAAAAATAGACAATGAATAAATGAATAAATCTGTAAATACTCTGTGTTGTTTATACAGTATGTTGTGCTCACCACAGCTGGAAGGGATGGGGGTGCAATTATAGAACATTCCTTTATATCCTGATTTTGTATTTGCAAGAAAGGTTAGATGACTGTCTTTTGTTTTCTTTAGATTTCGGAATAGTTAAGTGTTTGGGTTTTGTGTGTTTTGGCCTGGCTTACCCTGGAGAGGTGGCATTTTTAATTAAATTCAAACTGTGTGCATGAATGTGAGCTCAACCTTGGGCCAGCTAATAGTGTTTTTTTCACACCTCCCACCACTGACCCTAAAATAAGCATACTCTAATTCGACCTGTAACAAAAACATTGTAATCATTAGGTACATCAGCATTTTAGAGGGTATTATCAAGTTTAAATGTTTGAACACAAAAGGCCTTAAAGGGTGCTTATTTGTAAAAAAAAATAATTATAATTTCTTTACTAGTGATGTAGATTTTAGTTATGAAAACTAGAAACTACTGAAAATATGAAGCTGTCCACCAGTACTTAACATAAATACACAGTCGAGTCACATTATTATGACCACTTCCTACATTTGACAGTGCAGCTAGGAGCTCATGAAGGAAGTCATGTTTCGTGAGCTGGCTTGGTGGGTATATAAGGTGTGCAATAGGCTGTCTGCACACACATCCTTCGTTGCAGTCATGGGTAAAATTGTCTTCCAGCAAAACAATGTGACATGTCACATGGCTAGAAATGTCCGACACTAGTTGAAAGAGCATAACAAAGATTACCAAGTACTACCCTGGCCTCCTAATTCCCCAGACTTGAACTCAATTGTGCATCTGTGGGGCCACCTCAATCATCGTGTTCACTCTATGGATCCTCCCCCACGCACCCTCCAGCAGCTGTGAGATGCACTGCAGTCAGCATGGTTCAAGATACCTGTGACCTTATAGCTGCTGTCAGTGCTGCACATGGTGTTTACTCTGGATATTAGCTGGTGGTCATAATAATGTGACTTGACTGTGTGTATAATACAAAATTGTTCAGTACTGCAGGTAAATTGCAAGGCTATTACACACAACTAAATCAATGTATTATACGCTCTTTATAATACATTGCACAAAAGTTATACATTATATATTACTGAACTAACCATGGAAAACATCAGAGCTTGAAAAATGGCTTAAAAGATGTTCAGGTAATATAATAACATTTATCATGTGTATTTACTTTCATATGCATCGGTTCACCAAGCAGTCCATGACATCATCACTGTCGATGGGGCTACTTTAAGTCAGGTCTCTGAGTATAAATATTTGGGCATATGGCTAGATAGCACACTGACATTTTCATATCACATTAGTAAATTACAATCTAAGGTTAGATCAAAAATAGGCTCCCTGTATAGAATGCGGGCCTCTCTTAGTCGATCTGCTACTGAAACTTGTACAAATGACCATCCTCCCCTTGTTAGATTTTGGTGATGTTATATACAGTACAGGTCAGCTCGAAAAAGTGATCTTCTGAAACTTGACATACTTTATCACTCTGCCATTCGGTTTGCGATAAATGCTCCATATAAAACACATCACTGTACCCTTTATTCTACTGTGAACTGGCCATCTTTACACACTCGTCGTGCTATTTATTGGTTTATGCTCATATACAAAACCCTGCTTGGTTTGTCTCCTCCCTATTTGTGTCATTTATTGCAAACCTTATCTTCAGTTTATTATACTCGCGCTGCTCATCGTATTTCACTGAAGGTTCCTAAAACGAACACCATTTTTGGTCAGTCATCATTTCAAGTGGCTGCAGCCATAGACTGGAACAAACTGCAAGAAACTCTAAGGCTGGATACATTTATTTCTAAGACAACTTTTAAAAAACAAATTACAGATACCTTAAGAGATACATGCAGCTGTATGACAAATTGATTTTTCTTTTATACTATTGCTGGATGATTCGACTATGTGTTATTGTATTGTGATCATCGTTGTTTGTTTTCAGTGTCTTATGTAAATTTGTTTGTATGATTGTTCCTCAAGAGGCTTTGCCTTTTGCCAGGCCGCCATTGTAAATAAGAAGCAGTTCTTAATGACTTGCCTGGTTAAATAAAGGTTAAATAAAGGTTAAATAAAAAAAATATGCTTTCAGTCAGACCAAAGTAAGCCTAGAACTCAGAAATAACATAAAGCCATAAAAAGCTATATCCTATACTAATGTATTCTGACTGTGTTTGCGACAGGATTATAAACACTAAAGCATGGGTGGAATAAAAAAACTCACAATCTTGGTGGGAACTTTGATCTTAAGAAGCTCTGCCTCACGACTAAGCACAGACCAGGGAACATGCAGCCGGGTAAATCGCACTGTCTTCATCTGAGAGAGAGAATGGGAGGTAAAGACAGAGAAACAGAAAGAGAGAGGGGTTAAAACTTGAAACAATTTAACAGATTAAATCATTTAACTAAGCAGGCTTATCAAAAACACTTGCACATTAATATTTCCAAACAGTCTGTGACTGATGGTGCCTGAAGGAGGGAAGTTAAAATTAAGTTTCTCCTTCCTGCCACTGCACAATGTGACCCCTGTGCCAATGATGGGGGGATTTACATGGGGCATTGTGTGAATCTCCATATGCTGTACACCACCACTGGCTGGTGTATAAGAACTGCACCACCAACTGTACATGGTGGTGCAGATGAATTGCAATAGGGAACTGGAAATGACCTAGACTAATTCATCAGTCCGTAAAAGCCAAACTCTCTAGAGACCAGTTAAGTAGCACAACAGCTAAAAACCTAATCAGCAGTGAAAATCCTTAGTGACTTTAAAGTGGCTATAGAGTGGAGGGTAAAAGATATTTTGTAGTTTACTGACGTAAAGAGTGGGAAGCAGTTTGGAATCAAAGAAACAGGATTGTGCATGCATAGGTTGCCAGACTACCATCAAAATAGGATTTGTGTTATTTAAGCTAAAGAAGACAATCTATCTATATATATATGCAACCTATGCATGCACAATCTATCTATATATTTTTGTCAGAGTTTACTGTAGAATCTACATATGCTCTAAAATGTCTTTTGTCTTATAGATTTGGAGTCTATTATTTTATGACTGCAAAATAATTATCACAGCATTAATGAACTGTAAAAAAAAAATCCTCTGAGCTCCTTGTCGCTTCTTAGATCATTTAAGATGTTTAATAGCAAGATTACTTGCTATAAACAACAACATTAAACACTGGACTCCTTTAAAAAAAATGGCACAATGTTTCATTCTACTCTGACCATATTTATATTTATACTTATTATGACTGCACTACTGTTTTTTTAGAGCTAAATATATATTCTGTGCAATATCCTCTTAAGCTACTCAGGGCATGTGCAATACCCCACTGCTACCTCAGTGCTGTAAACAATGTCTTTTGTCCTTTTTAATAATTATAGTTTAGTCTTTATTCTTTATATTTAAGATTTTTAGGCATACATACACGTGTGTGTATTGTGTATATGTATATAATTTTTGCTTCTATTTTTTACTTATTGTATGTGTAAGCACCGTTGGATTGCTACTCAATTTCGTTGTACACTGTGCAATAAAGGTGTCACAATGAGCTCCTGTCACACCCCTTCACTGATTGGCTCATTTGGACTGATTAGTTCCCGCTGCCCTCTATATAAGAGGTGAGCTGGAAAACTGACATTGGAAGCTACAGTATTTTCCCCTTTGACTCCTGAGAGTTTTGACCTGGTTTGTTCTTGCTTGCTACTCTTGTATATCTTGTCATTCTTGTAACTCTTGTTTAGCCTTGTTAGTGTAGTCTGGTTTCTCTTGTTAGTTTTAGTCTGTAAGTCTTGTTAGCTTTGTTTGTTAGCTTAGCTTGTTAGTTTTGTTAGCTTAGTGTTTAGCATTATTAGCTTAGGGTTTAGGTTAGCTTATTTAGCCTAGTTTAGCTGTGTTTAGTTAGGTTTGTCTTGTTAGCCTTTTGTTTGTTAGCTTAGCTTAGGGTTTAGTCTGTTTAGCCCATGTTAGTACTTGTTAGTCTGTTTAGCCCGTGTTAGTCTATTTAGTCCTTGTTGGCCTTGTTTATCTTAGTTCAGTGTTTCATCTAGTTAGCCGTGTTTGTTCTGTTTTGTATCGTTTTAATAAACCTTTAGTTTGTTTTGTACATCTCTGCGTGTGTGTCCACCCCCTTTGTCTTGTCCTGTCTTAGACCTCGCGTGACAAAAGGCATCTTATCTTATTATTGGTGTCAATTTTGTTAAATTATTAAAATCTTATAAAAAATTTAGTTTGAGATTGCTCTTAAATGTTCTTCAATTGAACACATAGAAGAATATACATCACAAGATACATCACAAATTTTTACAAACCTATTTAATGTGTTCAAGGTGAGGAACAAGCCACAAGATAAAAAAAACTTGGGCTGCTACACAGTGCAAATGTTTATTATGTTTTCACTAGACACACATTCAGATTGTTTATGAAAAAATTGCAAGCCATAGAAGAAAAAGACAATTTAGATTGGAACCAATAGGTTAAAGTTCAAGACTCAAGGTCTGTCATAGTATTGGAGTGACATACGGAACTCAAATGTCTGTAAGGGCACAGATAAAGCTTTAACATTTGCTGCCTTCTAAAACATATTGTTTCCAGAAATGTCCAAGCATCTGTTCCTTTTTAAATAGCTGAATGATTAAAAGACATACTTTTTTATTTAAAAAAAAAAAAAAAAGTTCATATGAATTTCGAAACATCATGCTGGGACAAATCTACACACACAAACTGTCTGGTTAGATTATTAATTTGGTGGTATAAAAATCTTTGTGTGATTAAAGTTTGTTGCATTGCTTCTTAATGTCAAATTATTAAATCTGATTACTAGTTTTTACTTATTTATGCCTATATTAATAGGGTCAGTTTTTACTGATATATTGGTGTCCTGCCAAAGTCAATAAAACATCTTTTTTACACACTTTCCACAGTACAGTAAGCTTTTATAATTTTAGAGCCTCTTTCTGTTATTTTGTTGTGGGGGATAAACCTTTGCCTTTAAATCTGAAATGACTGGTGTATTAAGTATAAATATTGTGTTGTTAAAAGAAGAGGTAATGTAACCCAGGGACACTTGATTATAGAATGTCTTGCTGTCATCAAATGTCATGCTCTTTAGGTCAAAATAATTTAAAATCATTACTTGCTATTTTAATTAGCATTTTATACAGTCCTATTTCTTTCAGATTTATGACTGTGGATATCTTATATTGTTATTATTATCATCATCATAATTATTATCATTAGTATTATTATTACTGTACAGTTATTACTATACAGTTATTCAGCTCCACTGAAACATCACATTTCCAGCCCAGGGTTGCTTTACACACACTGTGTTACATGGAAATTGAAAACACAGTACCAAAAGTCTATAGAAGCTGTATTGTGCCCATTTGGAATGTTTTCCTTGAACCTTTTTATGACTAATGCCACCTGCATGCACATCTGTATGTGGGAGACAACGTCATGACATTGATGATCTGTACACTGTAATCTCCGAGCTGTGGAGTTTCAGAGCAATGTTAAGCACTACAAAATGTTAAGCCCAGTGAATAACCCCAATCCACTGTTTTGGACATAGATTTAACTGAACACATCAGAATGTGAAAGACAACCTGGATGATTAAAATCTGTTTAATGTTGAGCTACGAATGATACAGAGCATCTGGCTAACAAGTCTCTGTGAATGTGTTTTTGCTATAAAAAATAAAAGCATTATTACACCAGGTTTCATAATGCACTAGCTATAACATCATGGCTTTGTAGACCTGTACATGTCATTAACTATGTTAAGTCTTGTATTTTTTAATTTTTATTGTCATTTTTAATATGATAGAAATCACAGAGCAGCTAACAGACTCCTAGAACATGCCAGAAAATAGATGTCTGAATTGTAAATGCATTCTTTATAAAAACTTGTCTCAAACATTTCGCAGCACTTTGACATACATTGACATACAGTGTCAGCAAAACAGAAACAATTACTTAGGGGTCCAGCACAAATCTGGACCCCTAAACAATGGAAAAAAGTAACATAGTACCATCTTTTATTATATTTTCTACATTTGGAAGGATTTATGTTCTGTTGAAGCCTGATGGGGCGGCACAGTGGCACAGTGGGTGGAGCTGTTGCCTCACTGCAAGTCGGGTCTGGGTTAGATTCCCTGGCAGGGCGGTCAGGGTTCTTTCTGTAAGGAGGTTGCATGTTCTCCCAGTGTCTGTGTGGGTTTCCTCCAGGTGCTCCGGTTTCCTCCCACAACTGGAGCCACTAAAAATTGCCCTAAGTGTGTGTGTGTGATTGCTCTGTGATGAAGTGGCGACCTGTCCAGGCTGTTTCCAGTTTTTCCACTCAATAAGTCAGATCCACCATGACCCTGACCAGGATAAAGTGGTGGTAAAACAGATCTGCAGTGTTATCAGACATAATTGGAATGATGTCTGAGGTTGGTGGATGCCTGAAGCACTGTATTCCAGCATTGCACCCAGTGTTTCCCAATGAAACCTAACCAAATAACAAAGCATGTTCAATCCCCCTTTATTACCTACGTGCAATACATTCATGCTGTACAATAAGAATTGCAGACTAGCACACACTCCATCCAATATGAAGCCATTAAGCTTGGAACATTCCCAGCACCTTGCAGTGACCAGAGCCAAGACTTTAAAGCCAAATCCCCAGGACCCTATTGCCATTTTTTTTAAACATTTTGTAAAGTAAATCGTTTAAACTGGGACTGTGGTAATTCTGTCCTAGACAGATTTCATCCTTCATTAATGAAATGCACACATACACAAATACTTGGGACAGCATCTGTTTAGTTAATGTGATCTGCTTTGGCAATGTGGGTGGATTAATGGATGGATCATTGAGTGACACTTTGTCTATTTACACACTCTCATTCATTCAATCTCACTCACACACACACACACACACCAGGATTAGCAGTAATCTGCATTTTGGCTGGGTAGCCACAGTCATTGGCATTCAGCATTATTCTCCCTCAAAAGAAAACAGCAGAACAGAGACGTTCTCCACATAAATCCCTTACATTTTTCACAATACACAGTTTCAGAATGATTTCAGTTGTGATTTATTTTCTTAACCAGATTTGGCATTTAGGAAAAGTCGTTGGAATGTTGGCAATAAATTGGGCTGAAAACAAGCATGACCTTCATCTGTCCTCCGTAGATTTTTTAAAAGCCATCCAACACCATAAGAGTTTAATCCTCAACACACATAAAATATGTGAAACTAGTGAACAAATCTTCTAAATAGACTAACAGTTTTATTCTGTTCACTTGTAGGTGTTTTATCACGCTGTTGTTTTTTTTACACCCTTTCCTATAAGTAACACAAGTAAACCTTAATTCTCTTTAACACCCTTCACATAGATTTAATTTAATGCTAATGGTAAGCTGTAATGCTGGGATAAATATTTATTTCATTTACTGCGTTCTCACTTGCCAGACAAGGCTTCCCAACTAATTAGCATGTTGTTTGCTGATTTTTATACATTTTATACATTGTTTACTTGAGATTATTTGGCAGTGCCCTAAACCACACCGTTTTCCAACTTCATCAAATGTAACTGGCTTATGAAAAATAAAAAATTTTTACCCACTTTTAAGTGTCTTAAAAAAAAAAAAAGTTCAAACTATCTGAATAAAATATGTCATACCCTGTAACATGTTAAAGTACCTCCAAACAGGTCAGTTCAAACAACTAGGATCATGGACAAATGGCAGGAAACACCCACACAGGGCGAACACACACACACACACACACACTAGTATCTCCAATTAAACTGACTGCATGTCTTTGGACTGTGGGAGAAAACCGGAGCTCCCGGAGGAAACCCACGCAAACACAGGGTAGAACATGCAAACTCCAAACAGAAAGGACCTGGACCGCCCCACCTGGAAATCAAACCTAGGATCTTGATAGGTTGTATGTAAAATTCACTGTGTTTAATTTAATAGTGGTCAAACAACTAAACCTTAAGCCCAGTGGATTTGGCCAACTGTGTAAAACCTAATTTAACTGCACTAAACATTCATCCATTCATTGTCTGTTTTACCACTGCCTTATCAGGGTTGCGGTGGGTACAATTCACTGGCCGAAAGGTAGGAAACGTGCTGGACAGGTCACCAGTCTATTACATGGCACAAACACTCACACACACTCATACCTAGAGGCAATTTAGTGTATCCAGTCAACTTGACTGCATGTCTTTGGACTGTGGAAGGAAACCGGAGCACCTGGAAGAAACCCACACAAACTCCACACAGAAAGGACCCAAAATCATTCATCTGGGAATCAAACCCAGGACCTTTTTTCTGTGAGGTTACAGTGATACCCACTCAGCCACAGTGCCGACCCTGTACTAAACAGTGTGTAAAATAGCTATCCTACTTATAGTGCTGACAGCTTATGACTCACTGTGTAGTATGGAGAAGTCTCTAGAATACATGGGGCAGAATTCTGGCTCATTTGTTACAGCAGCAGGTTGTATTTATTGTGAATGCATATCTGTATAGTGACTAGTATTTGTTATGGGTAGAAATAAGTAAGATTTCACTTTTGCAAGGTTTATTTGAATCAGTACTTTTCGCCCTTACACTGAAAAAAAAAATCCATTGAATTTACTTAATTTTAATGTGTACATCGGTCCCACATGATCAAATTGTGGCCAACTGATATTATTTTTTCTTGTCAAGGTAAAATATTTCATTCACATTCAAACTAGTAAATTGAATCATGTTGATACAAAACAGAAATTCTCATTACTGTTAAATAAATGTATTGTGTTATGTTAAATCAATTTAATCATGTAATGTTAATCAATTTAATCATGTAATGTTAATCAATTTAATCAGGTAATGTTAATCAATTTAATCAGGTAATGTTTAATCAATTTAATCAGGTAATGTTAAATCAATTTCATCAGGTAATGTTAAATCAATTTAATAATGTAATGTTAATCAATTTCATCAAATAACATTATATCAATTTTATCATGTTAAGGGTACATGATTTTAACTGTAACAGCAGCTATATTTTTATTGTGGAATTTGAGTTAATTTTAATTAAGCAAGTTAACTGTTCAGATCTTACAGTGGTACTAAGGACCTATTGAAATTGCTTCATTTAAATAAATCACAAACATCCATATGTTAGTTGTACGCAAATACAAAACCATGAATGGAAACATATGACAAAGAAAAGGCAGAGTCAGAATTCTGTACTAAAATTGCTTTAGTGAGTTTTTTTTTTTTTTTAAAGCTTCACAGAGAACAAAATTTTGCCAACAGACTCATTTTAGATCCTATAAACTGATTTAACTTTTAAATATATACTATACTATAAAAATACTATTTAATACTGTAAACCCTGTTTAAGCAACAGATTATTCAAACACATGCAAACCACCATAGTGGTTTAAAAAAAGAAAAGTGCAATGTATTCACAATACACATAAGACTTGCACTGACCATTTTCACACTAAATAAATGCAATACATGGTACTCATACATAATCCAAGTGCATTTGTTATGCATTTTTAATTAGAGCTAGAGTGTACATCCAACCTCAAAGTGCTGAAAACAACATTTTAACAGTATAAACTACATATGTACTTCTATACACTGATCAAACATACCATTAAACCCACCCACCTTGTTTCTACACTCACTGTCCATTTTATCAGCTCCACTTAACATATAGAAGCACTTTGTAGTTCTACAATTACTGACTGTAGTCCATCTGTTTCACTACATGCCTTTTTAGCCTCCTTTCACCCTGTTCTTCAATGGTCAGGACCACCACAGAGCAGGTATTATTTGGGTGGTGGATCATTCTCAGCACTGCAGTGACACTGACATGGTGGTGGTGTGTTATTGTGTGTTGTGTTGTTATGAGTGTATCAGATACAGCAGTGCTGCTGGAGTTTTTAAACACAGTGTCCACTTACTGTCCACTCTTATTAGACACTCCTACCTAGTCGGTCCACCTTGTAGATGTAAAGTCAGAGACAAGCGCTCATCTATTGCTGCTGTTTGAGTCGGTCATCTTCTAGACCTTCATCAGTGGTCACAGGATGCTGCCCACAGGGCGCTGTTGTCTGGATGTTTTTGGTTGGTGGACAATTATCAGTCCAGCAGTGACAGTGAAGTGTTTAAAAACCCCATTAGTGCTGCTGTGTCTGATTCACTCATACAAGCACAACACACAATAACACACCACCACCATGTCAGTCACTGAAGTGCTGAGAATGATCCACCACCCAAATAATACCTGCTCTGTGGGGGTCTTGACTATTGAAGAACAGGGTGAAAGGAGGCTAAAAAGGCATGTAGTGAAACAGATGGACTACAGTCAGTAATTGTAGAACTACAAAGTGCTTCTATATGTTAAGTGGAGCTGATAAAATGGACAATGAGTCTAGAAACAAGAAGGTGCATGCAAGTCTGCATATACAACCCCAAATCAGATAAAGTTGTGGAGAATGCTAATAAAAAAAATAACAGTTTTCTCAGCTTTGTATGGTAGTTAGATAGTTTATGACAATTTAGGCGCATGAAAAACAGCAGGTCAAGTAGATAGTGCACTTGAACAGTCACTTGATGACATTATCTCTGTATCAGAACCAGCTGACAGGGAAGAAGAGTCACTTACAGAGGAAACCACTAACTACAGAACTTTCATAATCTTACTGCATAGTCCTCTGCTTCTGAAATTGAGATAAGGTAAAAAAAACAAACTCATTTCCAAACATGGAATCCAGGTACTAAAGTCTAAACCTTTCAGCAAGTCCACACCATAAGATCAATAGATGCAGGGAGTCCTTGGGAGAGAGTTAACCTCTGAGCGCTGGCATCAGGCAAGATAACCTTAGGGATTAAAGAAGTCACCATCTTCAAAGCTGTTAACTCTGCACAAAAACAAAAAAAATAAATTCAGGACAACAAAAATAATATTTAAATCCCTTAAAAAGCATTAATACAAAATGTTAACTACATTTCAGGCTGATATTTGGCCAAATCACCTTTTCCCAAATTAAACCACAAGTGAAGAGGTCAGTACTGCATATCTGGTGAATAGCAGAGATCAGTGTCAATTTTTTAAAATTAAATTAATAAATTATAATAACTTATAAATTAGACACAACGACAAGTCCTAATACATACCTATAATGTTAATGACCTGCAGACTCCATGAAAAAGAATAATAAAAAAAGAGTAGGTTAGCATAAGTATTTTAATGTATAACTAATTATCTGAGATAAACAGCACATTTACTTTCTTAGCTCACCTTTTATATCAATGTGCCTTTTCAAAGTCAACATGCAAGCTGATCCAATCTTGTAGTGGATAAGTATCAAGGAGTTCACCAGCCCTCTAAGAGACCTACTTGAAACAGTTTCTGTGCACCCCTTGCAACGCCACATTCCCACCACTAAACCCTGTAACAAACACCAAAATAATCAGTAGGCACATAATTAAACCTCCAATGTGCCCCAAACACACACAATATATAAAAATATACACAAAATGACTGCACCTCATAATATATTATGGAAATCTGCTATAACCTCCACATCAACTGTCACTAAAAAGTAACACTAACTAGACTAACTCAAAACAACTAAATGAGTTATTATTACTATTATTGATTTCAGGTGTTTGTTAAAGTCTTGTTTGGAATGGCAGTGTGCAAATATATATATGTATGTATATGTATATGTATATATATATATATATATATATATATGTATGTATATGTATATATATATATATATATATATACAGTATATGTACAGTGTATCACAAAAGTGAGTACACCCCTCACATTTCTGCAAATATTTCATTATATCTTTTCATGGGACAACACTATAGACATGAAACTTGGATATAATTTAGAGTAGTCAGTGTACAGCTTGTATAGCAGTGTAGATTTACTGTCTTCTGAAAATAACTCAACACACAGCCATTAATGTCTAAATAGCTGGCAACATAAGTGAGTACACCCCACAGTGAACATGTCCAAATTGTGCCCAAATGTGTCGTTGTCCCTCCCTGGTGTCATGTGTCAAGGTCCCAGGTGTAAATGGGGAGCAGGGCTGTTAAATTTGGTGTTTTGGGTACAATTCTCTCATACTGGCCACTGGATATTCAACATGGCACCTCATGGCAAAGAACTCTCTGAGGATGTGAGAAATAGAATTGTTGCTCTCCACAAAGATGGCCTGGGCTATAAGAAGATTGCTAACACCCTGAAACTGAGCTACAGCATGGTGGCCAAGGTCATACAGCGGTTTTCCAGGACAGGTTCCACTCGGAACAGGCTTCGCCAGGGTCGACCAAGGAAGTTGAGTCCACGTGTTCGGCGTCATATCCAGAGGTTGGCTTTAAAAAATAGACACATGAGTGCTGCCAGCATTGCTGCAGAGGTTGAAGACGTGGGAGGTCAGCCTGTCAGTGCTCAGACCATACGCCGCACACTGCATCAACTCAGTCTGCATGGTCGTCATCCCAGAAGGAAGCTGACGCACAAGAAAGCCAGCAAACAGTTTGCTGAAGACAAGCAGTCCAAGAACATGGATTACTGGAATGCCCTGTGGTCTGACGAGACCAAGATAAACTTGTTTGGCTCAGATGGTGTCCAGCATGTGTGGTGGCGCCCTGGTGAGAAGTACCAAGACAACTGTATCTTGCCTACAGTCAAGTATGGTGGTGGTAGCATCATGGTCTTGGGCTGCATGAGTGTTGCTGGCACTGGGGAGCTGCAGTTCATTGAGGGAAACATGAATTCCAACATGTACTGTGACATTCTGAAACAGAGCATGATCCCCTCCCTTCGAAAACTGGGCCTCATGGCAGTTTTCCAACAGGATAACGACCCCAAAACACAACCTCCAAGATGACAACTGCCTTGCTGAGGAAGCTGAAGGTAAAGGTGATGGACTAAACCCAATTGAGCACCTGTGGCGCATCCTCAAGTGGAAGGTGGAGGAGTTCAAGGTGTCTAACATCCACCAGCTCCGTGATGTCATCATGGAGGAGTGGAAGAGGATTCCAGTAGCAACCAGTGCAGCTCTGGTGAATTCCATGCCCAGGAGGGTTAAGGCAGTGCTGGATAATAATGGTGGTCACACAAAATATTGACACTTTGGGCACAATTTGGACATGTTCACTGTGGGGTGTACTCACTTATGTTGCAGCTATTTAGACATTAATGGCTGTGTGTTGAGTTATTTTCAGAAGACAGTAAATCTACACTGCTATACAAGCTGTACACTGACTACTCTAAGTTATATCCAAGTTTCATGTCTATAGTGTTGTCCCATAAAAAGATATAATGAAATATTTGCAGAAATGTGAGAAGTGTACTCACTTTTGTGATACACTGTACTTACCAGAACAATGCCTTTTAGTGCGTGTGCGTTGCGAAAAGAATGAGGAACCTAAGAAAAGATATTTTAATCAATAATCAACTCAGTACATGCCCTCAGTTAATTAAAAGACCACAAACAAAGATGCAACAGACTTATTTTCTGTAATAGCTTACAATGTTGGACATAACGGCAATATTTAAACAAAACTTAGACTTATATTATAGGCTAATTGTGTAATATTTTTGTAAGCAAAATCCTCAAAACGATGCATAAAGTACAGAGCCACAATATTACCATACAGCCGTTTATAAAATATGGGATTTTTTCCCGTTATAATGCTGATTGACGGTTTAGCTGCGAGTAGGCCTACACTGAAGCACTGTTCTCATCTAAGAAACGTTCATATTTAACCAGCGAATGTTAATGTTGGTTATACTAGTGGGAATGTTGCCTACTCGAACACGAACATAAATTAATTTGACTTACTTTTTCGATTAGTGTTGATGACAACGTGTCGCCACCTAATCATTCACAGTTCTGCCGGTAAACGACTTATTTGACGAAAGTTAAAATCCAGTTAATCTGTGCAGTACCGCCACTTTCTGCTCCGGAGTGCAGAATGACACTGACCGGCGTCTTCAAACATATTTAGTTCCGGTTGTGTCCAAACGCAATTACATTGATTTCACTTTTCAATGTAATTATTTAAACCATCGTGAAATAAATGTCTACATTAAGTATTCACCATAATATGTAGTCTACGTGATTAAATCATGTTCACCAAACGGAATATTATCTAATTGTTGCATGTACGTGTTTTATTATTTTAAATTTAAACACCTTCTCTTTTTCAGTTATAACTGGACCTACGGTTTAAATTTAAATTACACAATGTTACAACAGGACTTAAGACGCGACTGAAATGGTTTAAAATGAAGTTTTATATCGAAAACTAAGTCCAAACTAAAAACGTAATGCTGTTATTCATTTAAAATTACCAGAATCACTTACCAAAAAGACCGACATCACATGAAACAAAATTTTGAAAATATAATATATTTTGAAAATACACATGAAATATTTTGAATAAAACAGCTATTACAGCTCAAAATGTAACAAAATGATTAAACTAAATACTCACCGGATTGATTTCTGAAGAGGAAAAATGGCGCTGCTGAAGTGGAAAAAGTTCAGACAGCCTCGAATGTCCCGGATGAAGAAAGTAGACGCACGTTGAGATAACTCAGAAATATTGCATTGACCGAAAATGAATTTATTAAGTAAATCGGTGATTCAGCTGTATTTCATTAACTCAACTTAATTAAATCAAGTTTTACACACTTACACGAATATGTTAAGTAACTGTAATGAAAGAAACATGAGTAAAATCAACAACAGCCTTAAATCATTTTTTTCAGTGTAGTTGCACTTTTGTGTGGCTAATGTAAGCAAATAACAAACAGCACAAAAGCTAACAGGCTGGCTACCCAACTCCTAATAAACTAGCTTGCAAGTATTTTAAGAGTTTTATCATCTTCTTATAGTTTCAATATTTGAAGATTTGGTGCTCTGCTTCCTTACATCAAGTTTTTAAGTTCAGGGCAGGTTTAATTTGAATAGCCCTAAAGATTTAATCCTGTAGCTAGTCTCTGAAAAAGCAAAGTCCTGAAGCATCACATTCTTGATTAACTGGACAGAAAAATAGTACATACCTCGTATTAATATAATGCTATGAACATGTTCTGCTGTTGTGTTAAATGCTCCAAAGATGTGCCTCCTTAATTTAATCGGTCAATCCAGAAATCATGCATGTACATAACGCAACATACCTCTACATCACGTTCAATCTCCAGCCCCTGTTCCTGTAGCCCTCTTTCAAACTCCTTCCTTATCAAAGCCTTTTCCTTTTCTCCATGGCCTGAAGCCTGTCCTGACTCCAGCTCTACTTCTGCCTGGTCATCCTGGCTGTCTCTGTGCAAAGCGTTGGGACTCGTTGAGGGCAGGTTTCCATTGGAGACAATAGAACAGCGTCTCTTACAGTGATAGACTAGCACATAGTCCACTCTCCTGCATCCATCAGCAAAACACACTCCTCCTCCATGACAAGGGACTGGCTCATCCTAATGGAAACATACATATCATACATTAGTGTATTCATGGTATTAAAATGTGTCAGGGTTAAAAAATTCAAAAGAAAAATAGAACAAAGAGGTCCTCACATATGGGTAAAAAGTTTAATAGACATATTAATTAACTGCAAATGCAGTTGAAAAAAGGAACCCTTATTAAATACTCCAGCCGAATCTCTATTTGGAAAAAGACTGTAATTGCTGTCAAAAAAGCGTCTACTGTGCATTGACTAATGGGTCTTAATAGTTTAATGAATAAAAAGTTTCAGGTTTTTATTGTTGATTGATTCTCAAAAGCTTTAAGAACATTTTACGTCATGTGTCGACTGTAAAATTGCAATTACATCAATTCAAAACTCCACTTACCATATAGAAGCACTTTGAAGTTCTACAGTTACTGACTGTAGTCCATCTGTTTCTCTACATACTTTTTTAGCCTGCTTTCCTTACTGTTTGAGTTGGTCATCTTCTAGACCTTTATCAGTGGTCACAGGACGCTGCACACCGGGCTGTTGGCTGGATATTTTTGGTTGGTGGACTATTCTCAGCACTGCAGTGACACTGAGATGGTGGTGGTGTGTTAGTGTGTGTTGTGCTGGTATGAGTGGATCAGACACAGCAGCACTGCTGGAGTTTTTAAACACCTCACTGTCACTGCTAGACTGAGAATAGTCCACCAACCCAAAATATCCAGCCAACAGCACCCCGTGGGCAGCGTCCTGTGACCACTGATGAAGCTCTATAAGATGACCAACTCAAACAGCAGCAATAGATGAGCGAATGTCTCTGAATTTAAATCTACAAGGTGGACCAACTAGGTAGGAGTGTCTAATAGAGTGGACAGTGAGTGGACACGGTATTTAAAAACTCCATCAGCATTGCTGTGTCTGATCCACTCATACCAGCACAACACACACTAACACACCACCACCATGTCAGTGTCACTGCAGTGCTGAGAATGATCCACCACCTAAATAACACCTGCTCTGTGGGGGTCCTGACCATTGAAGAACAGGGTGAAAGCAGGCTAAAAAAGTATGTAGAGAAACAGATGGATTACAGTCAGTAATTGTAGAGCTACAAAGTGCTTTTATATGGTAAGTGGAGATGATAAAATGGACAGTAAGTGTAGAAACAACGAGGTGGTTTTAATGTTGTGGCTGATCACTGTATTTATATTTAAATGCATTAGTAGCTTTCTCATTTCAGAATTAGTGTTAACAGTACATTACCAGTGTTTGAAAGATGAACAAAATGACATAAGAACAACTGTGCCTTCAAATGGCTTTGCAACCCAAACTGATACATTTTAACCACTTTTTTTATCTCTTCCCAAAATTTTGTTAACTGCTGCACAAGCAGTGTTCTGGTTCATTGGGTGATTGAGTACCTGCAAATCAGGGTTAATTTACTATTATTGTAAATTAACCCTGATGAACAAATTATGTAAAACATTCACTCACAGATTCATCTGTGTCCTGGCGACTTGTGGCTTTATTCTGGCTGAGTTCAGAAATGTCTCTTGCGAGGCTGCGTAGTTTCTCACTATGAATGGATGAGGATTCACTCATAGCTGTGGTTACGCGCATGCGCTCAGGATCTCCGTTCCATGTCTCTGTTGATGAAAAACAATGAGAGAAAGAGAAGGGGGTTATGTTCAGCACCATGGACAGGTACCAAATCTTAAACCATCATGTTTGATCTTTTCTCATTGACACAGCACATTCCAATGCACAAACACACGCACACCTCAGACCTCCTCAGATCACACCTCACATCTCAGTCACACAAATAAACAAATAAGACAGCTATAAGGTAGCAGTCCTAATTACGCATTGTACAAATCTGGGATATTTGTCATATGATACACAATTAGTATTTGGGTTAAATAATGTGCATGTTTAGCCTGACACTTTTGGTGTGAGTCATGGTACTCGTCAGATGGAATCCAAAATAGATTAGCTTACTGCTGTGAAGAAGTCAACGACAACAACACCTCATGGTATACCCATCTTTTTTTTCAGGTCAATTAACTCTTTAACAAACACCTACTACTTGCTACCGCATTTCAGCAGAACAACTAAAAAAATTAATTGGCCATGTCAACTGTTAACGTAGGGTCTTATCTACAATACAAGTCATAACTTTCTTAATTTCTGTAAGTAAATTAAAATACAAAATGATAACTGTGACTCCCAGCTTAGGCATACAGGCCTACAACTGTGTTAGTGGTAATAGGAATTCATGCAGTACCGGTTATTCTCCTTGGTACATGTTCTATTTAAAATCCCATTATACAAACACAAGGATTTTCATTAAAGCTATACAAAAATTGACAAAGGTACTTAATTATTTTTTTGGTCCATGTATTCGCTCGTCTGCCTTCACACGCAAATGAACTTGAGTGACATCCCATTCTTAATCCATCGGGTTTAATATGATGTCGGCCCACCATTTGCAGCTATAACAGCTTCAACTCTTCTGGGAAGGCTTTCCACAAGGTTTAGGAGTGTGTTTATGAGAATTTTGTGAGGTCAGGACTGCACTGCAGGCCAGTCAAGTTCTTCCACACCAAACTCGCTCATCCATGTCTTTATGGACCTTGCTTTGTGCAACTGGTGTGCAGTCATGTTGGAACAGGAAGGGGCCATCCCCAAACTGTTCCCACAATGTTGGGAGCATGAAATTGTATTGTCTCTTGGTATGCTGAAGCATTAAGAGTTCCTTTCACTGGAACTAAGGGGCCGAGCCCAACTCCTGAAAAACAACCCCACATCATAATCCCCCCTCCACCAAACTTTACACGTGGCACAGTGCAGTCAGACAAGTACCGTTCTCCTGGCAACCAACAAACCCAGACTTGTCCATTGGATTGCCAGACGGAGAAGCGTGATTCGTCACTCCAGAGAACAGTGCTCTAGAGTCCAGTAGTGGCCTGCTTTACACCATTGCATCTGACACTTTGCATTGCGCTTGGTGATGTAAAGTTTGGATGCAGCTGCTCGGCCATGGAAACCCATTCCATGAAGCTCTCTACGGACTGTTCTTGAGCTAATCTGAAGGCCACATGAAGTTTGGAGGTCTGTAGCGATTGACTCTGCAGAAAGTTGGTGACCTCTGCACACTATGCACCTCAGCATCCGCTGACCACGCTCTGTCATTTTACGTGGCCTACCACTTCGTGGCTGAGTTGCTGTCGTTCCCAATCGCTTCCACTTTGTTATAATACCACTGACAGTTGACTGTGGAATATTTAGTAGCGAGGAAATTTCACGACTGGACTTGTTGCACAGGTGGCATCCTATCACGTTACCACGCTGGAATTCACTGAGCTCCTGAGAGCTACCCATTCTTTCACAAATGTTTGTAGAAGCAGTCTGCATGCCTAGGTGCTTGGTTTTATACACCAGTGATTGGAACACCTGTATTCAATGATTTGGATGGGTGAGTGAATACTTTTGGCAATATAGTGTAATTTATGTGTATCATTAATTAGGAAATGGTGGTAGCTCAGTGGGTAGCTCAGTGTTCAGGGCTATTATTCAAAAGGTTGTGGGTTTAAATCCTCTCATTGTTGGGCCCTTGAGCAAGGCCCTTAACCCTCACTGCTTTAGTGGTGCCATACAATGGCTGACCTTGCGCTCTGACCCCAGCTTCCAAACAAACTGGGATATGCAAAGAAAAAAATGTAATTGTACTGTATGTGTGTATATGTATACATGACAAATAAAAGTATTGATTTATAAATAGTAAGATCATTTTTAATAACATATGTCATTAAAAGAAATAAATACCTCTTCAACATAAATTTCTTCTTCTTTGTTTCCCACATTCAAACTTTAATTATTAGTCTTGTGTCCATGAATTATTATGGACACGATAAAGCATAGCTTCAGAGAAACATCAGGACAGTCTTTACTGATTATTGTTTTTTTAAAGGATTTTTTCTTTCTCAAAACTATTAACAGAAATACACAGATTGAATGCTGAACCAGTGATGTCATTGTGCCTGTATTCCACAAGGAGAAAACTTAGCCCTCAGGAATTGATACATTGGCATGGACCATGAGTTGTGTAAAATGCATTTTATACAGGTAACAGGGTGGCACGGTGGCTCAGTGGGTAGCACTGCCACCTCACAACAAAAAGGTCCTGGGTTCGATTCTCAGGCGGAGCGTTCCGGGTCCTTGATGTGTGGAGTTTGCATGTTCTTCCCATGTCTGCGTAGGGAGCTCCGGTTTCCTCCCACAGTCCAAAGACATGCAAGTGAGGTGAATTGAAGATACAAAACCTTGTCCATGACTGTGTTTGACATTAAACTTGGGAACTGAATCTTGTGTATCAAGTAACTACCGTTTCTGTCATGAATGTAACCAAAGTGTGTAAAACATGACGTTAAAATCCTAATAAATAAATAATACAGGTAATATACATTAGTTATTTAGCTACAGATTGACTACAGACACAAAACATAACTGGTGTAGTCTTTTCAATACAAAGCACCAATCAGGTAATATTGTTTTTATATTTTTAATAAAAACAATAGTCAGAATTAAAAAAGATATGCTTTTAATAAAGATAAGACATGTTTCGAGCTAAATAAGCATTAAAAATGTACGGAGTAGCGTTACATTAAGGTAATTTAGTACATATTAACATCAAGGGCTAGTTGTATGAAGCACTGGAACTGTGCGGAATACCGTGATACACCTTTTTGACCGTGACACGTCAGAAAGGTCAGGTATTCGTTAAAACCTGGCAGCCAATTGAATAACGGAGCGCTTTTACAAAGAGTGTAAGAATAATTGGGGTTAAATTATACGTATTTTAGTTAAACAAAGGGTTTAAAACACGCACACATTGCGCTATGAATTCCGCGCTATAAATAAACCGTGTCACTAAATGCGATTTGAGTGCAACAGTTGCCCGCGCGCAGTAAACAACCCCGACACGGTGCCCGAATAACACCCACCACGCATCAGATAGCAATGACAAAAAACAAAGTAATGCAAAAACCGCAGAGTAGGACTTACCTGAGGCCGACCTGTTTAACGCCATATTTTGCGATAAAAGCGCGTTATTGCGGGTTCGAAGCAGCAGAAATGAGATGGTGGACAATCCTCCTACTGGCCTCGTGCAGGCTTAGCGCGCGCGCTGTTTGCTTTAATTCCGTGCACGCTAGAGGAGGCTTTAAGCTTCCACTCACACACAAACTTCCAGCAGGGAAACACTCACTGCACTGGCTTCTACATCGTGTACAAGCTTCTGTTTGTAAGGGACATGCACACCATATGGTCAAGAGTGTGTGGACACCTGACCATGAGCTTGCTGGTCATCCTGTTTCAAGACTTTGGCCATTAATATGAATTCTTTCCCCAGCACACACACACTGTTGGGGATGCATTCCAAAATATTTTGATGTCTGTTGGAATTTATGCTCATTTGTGTGCTCAGGAAATAATGTTGGACAAGAGGGCCAGGCTAGCGATCCACATTCCAGTTCATCCCAAAAGTGAATGTTTGTTTATTTGGATTTTACCTTCATGTTTTACACTCTTTGGTTACATTTATGACAGGCACATATAGTTACTCATCACACAAGATTCATCAGTTCACAAGTTTATATCAAACACAAGTCATGGACAATTTAGTATCTTCAATGCACCTCACTTGCGGGTCACTTTGGACTGTGGGAGGAAACCGGGGCACCCGGAGGACACAGGGAGAACATGCAAACTCTACACAGAAAGGACCCGGACCGCCCCACCTGGGGATCAAACCCAATACCTTCTTGCTATGAGGTAACAGTGCTACCCACTTTGCCACCATGCCTCCTCCCAAAAGTGAATGTTCATCCCAAAGGATGTACATAAAACACCTGAACTCTGTAATTAGGAGGGGTGTCTACATGCCTTATAGTGTGTATTTTGATGCTCTTGTGATTTTAATAATTTCTGAAATACTTTTTTGTTCTATATTTGAACATATACCTCTTTGTGGTGCTCTGGTGGCACAGCAGGTTAGAAACACTTCTACAAAGACATGGCTGGCTTTGTCTGAGGGTGATGGATTGGCACCCTGTTCAGGGTAGTCCTAAAACCTACCCTACAGTAGTCCTGAAACCTACCCTACAACAGGGCAGTTGTAGCCTGGTACTGGACTAGTAAGCAAAAGGTTGCCGGTTCAAACCCCACCACTGCCAGGTTGCCCTTAAACCTCAGTTGCTTAGACTGTATACTGTAAGTCTAAAATATCAATGAAACCTGACCTGCCACAACCCTGAACATAAAGCAGTTAATAAATATAAAATGAAAAAAATACTAATAACTATTAATACAAATAAAAATCCTAATAAGAATAAAAATACTAATAAATAAAATAAAAAAATACTTTATTGTTTAAAATAATATTCACACATTTATTTTATTGTGGGTCTTATAACAATATGACAATCTGTGGTGTAGAAAGTCCTATAATATTTTTTACCTTTGTGGTATGGCCTCCTAATTCTTTGTTGGTGATTTAATTAACTACCGCTAAATACATCTCTGTGCCCATATAGATAAAACATTTTCATGGTAAAGTACACGAAACATTGTTGCCAGGGTCAGAAAAAACTTGTCATCCTATGCTAAGAAAAAAAAAATCATATTGTGGTCACATAAAAAAAAAGGAAAAAATAACAATTAAACTGAAATAAAAATATCCATACAATTTATTGATTAAATGGTGATTCTTGACAGTAAGTATTGTTGCTGTAAAGGTATACTTTTAATAATGTGATAAAACATGACATGCAATCTCAAAGTAAAAATGCTGCTGTATTCATGTGTGATTGTAGTGCAGTTTTACATGTGTGTGAGAATGTAAGAGTAATGGTACAGCGTGTACTGTCAGTCAGTAGGGCAGGCATGGCTCTGGCAGTCACAGCCTGTGACGGTGAGGACTTGGTGATGTATCTTTGTGCCATTTGGACAGTGTAGAGAAACACTGAGTGGCAGAGTTCCAGTAGCAGAGCAGCATACACACTGGTTTTCCACACGGTTCTTCTCCAGAGAGTACACAGACTTACTGCTGCAGTGGCCCTGGGGGTACAGGATGATGATAATGTTTAATCACTTAATAACTTAACAGTACACTGGACACTCTCCTGCACTACTCACATTGTTTACTCGCATTGTAAATAAATACAATTATTTTAATAAGAATAATTTTTACATTTCTTTATCTTTTATTTCACATCTCTTTTATATTATATCTTATTCTTTGTTATATTTATTTTACCTCTAGCACAGTCTTAGAGCAGATGCCTTTACATTTCACTGTACTTTGAACCGGCTACAAATGCACATGTGGCAAATAACTACCTGAATTTTGAATCCTGAATTAAGAAAGAGACTTTTAAAGTCATTTAATTAACTATTTAGTAGTTTACCTGAATCATTTATTTAAATGTAATGCCCACAACACATTCCAAAAAAGTTGGGACAGGGGCAAATAAGACCAGATACATGGCAAAGTCATGATTTGATTAAATTAAAAGTAGCATTAAGTAGCCACTCAGGTGGCGCAACGGTTAAATCACACGCTAGCACACCGGAGCTGGGATCTCAAATACATCGTATCAGTCACACGAACAACGACTGGCCTGTTGTTCATATAGGGGTGGGATAGTAGTAAGATGGATAGGGTCTCCTCGTAACTGATGCAACTACGACCTCTGCTGGCTGATTGATGGCGCCTGCACAGGGGCGGGGAAGGAGTGTGTTGATCAGGGTGTGTCTCTGTACACAGGGCTGATCCACATTAGCACTTGCCTAGTGCAGGTGAAAAAATGCATACAGCTGCTGCCCACGTGTCGGAGGGGGCGTGGGTTAGCTTCGTTCTACTCAAATCAGAGCGGGTATCGGCATTAGTGGAGAGGAAGCGTGATGCAATTGGGCAATTGGACTCGCTAAAAGTCGGGAGAAAATGCTTAACCAAAATATTTTAAAAAGTAGCATTAAGTAGATTTTACTATCTACAGTCTTCTGTCTGCATAAAGGGCAAGGGTCAAAAACCAATACTGAATGCCTGTAACCTGTAAAGATGTCAATGCCCATTAAAACCCAACTTGCTACTGTATTCAATATAATGACACTGGCTCAAGAATACATCAGAAAGCCTTTGTCAGCAAACACAGTTAATGACCACATCTACAAATGTATGCTACAATTCTGCTATGCACAGCTGAAGTTATAAATCAAAGACATCCTGAAACACTTCACTATGACTTCTCTCGGCTCAAGTAAATCCGAGATGGATCAACATGATAGAAATATGTGCTCTGTGGTCTGACAAATTCACCTTTCCAATTGTTGTTGGAAATAATAGACATCATGGTCTCTGGGCCAAAAGAAAAAGGACCATCATGGATGTCAGTAACATAAAGTTCAAAGGACAGTGTCTGTCAGGGTATGGGGTGCATTAGTGCCAATGGCATGGGTAACTTACACATCACTTACACATCTGTAAAAGCATCATTATTGCTGAGGGGTAAGTGATATACAGTATATGCTACAACAGTGTGACTTACCTCACAGTAACTGAGCTCTAGTTTTTCCTCTGACTGACAGTCATCCACCCGAATATAATTCAACAACCCGACCATCCTCCTGCACTCTGGCTCGGTACCTACACACACACACACACACACACACACACATTCACTTTCCTCAGTAAATGTTTGTGGATTGGAATTTCTGTGCATGTTTGTTGAAATACTCACACATCTCACAGCAGCTCTGCCCAATTTGACTGATTTTACCCTGCAGAAAAAATAAAGCTGTTAAATGCATTATATTAAAATACAGTATAATGTGAATCTGGATTACCCTAGGTATGAGTGTGAGTAAGTAAATAAATGTGTGGGTGTGTGCTGCCCTGCAACGAATTGGCATCCTGTCCACGGTGTGTTCTTGTCTTGCAGCCAGAGTTTCCAAGTGGTGCCAGGCCTGCCATTACTCTGACTGGTTCAGGCCATTTATTGAAGATAAATTAATCTTATCTAATTTTTTCACCTTTTTAAGAGGTATACTTTTTGCACCGTAAACATGCCCCCCAAATCTGTCTTTTTAAATGCTGGAGCAGCTTGTTTGTTTATCCCCAATGGATGATAAAGACATACCCCACGCTCCAGGCAGCTGGCACGGTCTAGTGGAGGGCAGGTGGTCACCACAGTCTCCAACACGAGCTCTCCTTTCTCATTTACTTTACAGGTGTATTTGGAGCAGCCATCTTCACGGGAACTATTCACCTATACACACAAACACACACACACACATACACACACACATTTACAACAATTAATTTATTAACAAATTAACATTTAATTTAAATGTTAACTGGATCATAAGTCATTCTTTTTTCCCCCTTTTCTCCCTTTTTAGCACGTCCAATTGACCGATTGCGTCATGCTTCCACCAATGCTGATCCCTGCTCTGATTGAGGAGAACAAAGCTAACCCATGCCCCCTCCGACACGTGGGCAGCATGCCGTATGCATCTTATCACCTACACTTTGACGAGTGCAGTGCAGCTCAGCACTGTGTATGGAGAGACACACCCTGAGAGCACTCTTTTCTCATCTCTGTGCAGGCACCATCAATCAGCCAGCAGAGGTCGTAATTGCATTAGTTATGAGAGAGACCCTATCCGGCTTAATCCCACCCATATCTGAACAACAGGCCAATCGTTGTTCATGTGGCCGCTCAGCCTTAGCCGGCAGGCAGAACTGAGTTTCGATACGATGTATTTGAGATCCCAGCTCTGGTTCCAGCGTGTGTTTAACCGCTGCGCCACCTGAGCGGCGGATCATAAGTCATTCTTAACATACAGTGAAAAGAAGCAAATATTTAACCATTTTTTCTTAATGTTCAGCACATTATCCTTTTTAAATATACATAATGCCTTGACACTGGATAAATATATTAGGAAAAATATGTATTAGAAACAAAGAATATAAACAAAGGTATGCTCAAACTAAATCTGAGACATTTATTGTGAAAAGTCATTTGCTGTTTTAGCTACCAACTTTAGTCCATGGTAAACCAAATCCAATTCCACAAGGTTACATTTGCAATTCAAAAATGGGAAGTCAACATTTTCATTTTGGATTCATATCCTTTTAAAAATTTATTGGGAAAAGTAGTAACAACACAGGTTAATAAATAATACACCAGCAGGCAAAAAAATAAACACTGATAAGGACATTTAAATTAAATTCAAATTAATCGCTTCTGTGATGCAATGATGCAAGGCCAGACACAGCATGTCATACATTTCTGATATGCTGCAATGCAATTACGCAGTCACTGTGATCAAAGCACTGGAGAACCGTATCTTCTTGCTGAGATCTGCTCAGAGCTACATTTAAAAAGTTGCTTATTTATAGAAGCAATGAGCAGATGAAGAAGAAGTAGGAGTTCATCAGGATATCACAGCTGTATGCCATTTCTGATGACTTCTCATGCATCACATTTTTATACAGGACTAATGAAATACATTATGGTGTGAAGTAGAGAAGTCAAGCATGACTCATTTAATGAGTTTTTGTTGTAAAATAACACATTACACACATTTTTTATGGCAAACAAAGTACTAAAACCATTCAGGTACATTACTACACTTCTATCTTAATTTAAACATAAAAATCAGTTATAATATGAAATTTTTATATATTCTGATAATAGCAAGGCTGATACAAACAGGAGAACCAAACTTTTTACCGCTTTTGATTTTAAACATATACAGTATATATGTATATACACCGATCAGCCATAACATTAAAACCACCTCCTTGTTTCTACACTCACTGTCCATTTTATCAGCTTCACTTACCATATAGAAGCACTTTGAAGTTCTAAAATTACTGACTGTAGTCCATCTGTTTCTCTACATACTTTTTTTTAGCCTGCTTTCACTCTGTTCTTCAATGATCAGGACCCCCACAGGACCACTACAGAGTAGGTATTATTTGGGTGTTGGATCATTCTCAGCACTGCAGTGACACTGACATGGTGGTGGTGTGTTAGTGTGTGTTGTGCTTGTATGAGTGGATCAGACACAGCACCACTGATGGAGTTTTTAAATACCATGTCCACTCACTGTCCACTATATTAGACACTCCTACCTAGTTGGTCCACCTTGTAGATGTAAAGTCAGAGATGATCGCTCATCTATTGCTGCTGTTTGAGTTGGTCATCTTATAGAGCTTCATCAGTGGTCACAGGACGCTGCCCACGTGGCGCTGTTGGCTGGATATTTTGGGTTGTTGGACTATTCTCAGTCCAGCATTGACAGTGATGTGTTTAAAAACTCCAGCAGCATTACTGTGTCTGAGCCACCACCACCATATCAGTGCTGAGAATGATCCACCACCCAAGTAATACCTACCCTGTAGTGGTCCTGGTCATGAAAGGGAGCTAACAAAGCACATACAGTGTATCACAAAAGTGAGTACACCCCTCACATTTCTGCAGATATTTAAGTATATCTTTTCATGGGACAACACTGACAAAATGACACTTTGACACAACGAAAAGTAGTCTGTGTGCAGCTTATATAACAGTGTAAATTTATTCTTCCCTCAAAATAACTCAATATACAGCCATTAATGTCTAAACCACCGGCAACAAAAGTGAGTACACCCCTAAGAGACTACACCCCTAAATGTCCAAATTGAGCACTGCTTGTCATTTTCCCTCCAAAATGTCATGTGATTTGTTAGTGTTACTAGGTCTCAGGTGTGCATAGGGAGCAGGTGTGTTCAATTTAGTAGTACAGCTCTCACACTCTCTCATACTGGTCACTGAAAGTTCCAACATGGCACCTCATGGCAAAGAACTCTCTGAGGATCTTAAAAGACGAAATTGTTGCGCTACATGAAGATGGCCAAGGCTACAAGAAGATTGCCAACACCCTGAAACTGAGCTGCAGCACAGTGGCCAAGATCATCCAGCGTTTTAAAAGAGCAGGGTCTACTCAGAACAGACCTCGCGTTGGTCATCCAAAGAAGCTGAGTGCACGTGCTCAGCGTCACATCCAACTGCTGTCTTTGAAAGATAGGCGCAGGAGTGCTGTCAGCATTGCTGCAGAGATTGAAAAGGTGGGGGGTCAGCCTGTCAGTGCTCAGACCATATGCCGCACACTACATCAAATTGGTCTGCATGGCTGTCACCCCAGAAGGAAGCCTCTTCTGAAGTCTCTACACAAGAAAGCCCCCAAACAGTTTGCTGAAGACATGTCAACAAAGGACATGGATTACTGGAACCATGTCCTATGGTTTGATGAGACCAAGATTAATTTGTTTGGTTTAGATGGTCTCAAGCATGTGTGGCGGCAATCAGGTGAGGAGTACAAAGATAAGTGTGTCATGCCTACAGTCAAGCATGGTGGTGGGAATGCCATGGTCTGGGGCTGCATGAGTGCAGCAGGTGTTGGGGAGTTACATTTCATTGAGGGACACATGAACTCCAATATGTACTGTGAAATACTGAAGCAGAGCATGATCCCCTCCCTCCGGAAACTGGGTCGCAGGGCAGTGTTCCAGCATGATAATGACCCCAAACACACCTCTAAGACGACCACTGCTTTATTGAAGAGGCTGAGGGTAAAGGTGATGGACTGGCCAAGCATGTCTCCAGACCTAAACCCAATAGAACATCTTTGGGGCATCCTCAAGCGGAAGGTGGAGGAGTGCAAAGTCTCGAATATCCGCCAGCTCCGTGATGTCGTCATGGAGGAGTGGAAAAGCATTCCAGTGGCAACCTGTGAAGCTCTGGTAAACTCCATGCCCAGGAGAGTTAAGGCAGTTCTGGGAAATAATGGTGGCCACACAAAATATTGACACTTCAGGAACTTTCACTAAGGGGTGTACTCACTTTTGTTGCCGGTGGTTTAGACATTAATGGCTGTATATTGAGTTATTTTGAGGGAAGAATAAATTTACACTGTTATATAAGCTGCACACAGACTACTTTTCGTTGTGTCAAAGTGTCATTTTGTCAGTGTTGTCCCATGAAAAGATATACTTAAATATCTGCAGAAATGTGAGGGGTGTACTCACTTTTGTGATACACTGTATATATATTATATATATATAACATTATATATATATAAAACCCCAACTGTAACATGCAATAACTTGTAACTTGTTCACTCTCTTGAACCTTTATTTAAGTGAAAATAGCATTCAAATTTTCTAGAGATTTCCAGTGTTTTCACTGATCAACTTCATTGGATTTTGTAAATATAAAACTTTTTAAGAATTCAATGTCTGCAACACTCAGTGTTCAGACGAATGAGTGTTTACCTCTGTTATGTCAGTTTATGTCAGTGGTTGCAAGTCACCAAAGAAATAGGCACAGATGCACCCACATAAAATAACAATGTTGGCTTTTGCCCCTATCTCTAATAACAACCAGTAAAGTCTTTTCATCTTTGTCAGAAAAAATCTGGTATATCATTTTCCTAAAAGCAAGCTAAAACATGGGCTCATCTGACTCTAGCACACATTTTCACTGTCTTTCACCTAAGTCAGGCCCAAAGAATGGCAGTAATTCTATACAGAATTGATGTTTTGTTTTCTCTTTGTGTAACAACATTTCAGGTTGCATTTTCTGATGTAGCAGCAAACTGTGTTAAGAGACAATAGTTTTTTTCAAAAGTATGCCTGAGCCCATGTGACTATATTTATCACAGTAGCATGACAGTTTTTTTATGCCAGGCCATCTGAGAGCTTGAAGGACGTGCACATTCAACAGTGTCCTACACAGATATCACTGATTTTCACTGTGTAATGTTCTTTTTGAACTAATTAAATTATTTTACAATTATTTTATTATTTAAGTTTGGCACAAAGTAGTTTGCCATCAGCCACCTTTGCTAGCAAGGACGAAGAAGAAAAGTGGATCTTACTTTTTCACTCAGTCATGATTCCCTTATCTGTTACTAATTCACCTGTTTACTGTGGAATGTTTAATAACAGTGTAACTTAAGTATTTGTATCAAATTTCCACTTTTATCAAGAGAATTAACAAATCAAAGGTTAACAAATCATTAAATGAATAAAACCAAATCAGCTATTAAGCATAAGTTAAAATATTAGTGTTTTAGTGGAGGAGGACTTTATTTGCCTCACTACCTTTTAACTGTCACTGTATGTGCTGTTACAGATTACCTTGAGGCTGATTAACTGCCCATCAGGTCGTTGGAGGGAGCAGGATGATGCTATACAGCGGCCACAGCAAGCACCCGGTACTGGCTCTAGAGTGTATCCCTAACACAAAAAAGACACAGCATGTCCTCAATGCAGCACAAGCACATTAGAGATTTAAATAATTATGATGCTGATGGGAAACACAATGATGATGATGATTGGGTATTACTTCTGCGCAGGGTGAACAGCTCATCTTCCTGCAGGCCAGGTGATATTTTCCTTGCTCAATCCCACATCTACAGCGTGTACAAGCATCTACCATCACAGATTCACCAACCTACACACATTTTTGTACATTCAGTGTGGTAATGCTTGTAGGGTACAGTATATTATGGGTTGTGTACAACTTTGGGCAAAATACTAAAAAGTGTTTAGTTCAGTGGTAGCTCAGTGGTTAAGGTACTGGACTAGTAATCAGAAGGTTGCTGCTTCAAACCCCATCAAAACCGGCTTGCCACTGTTGGGCCCCTGAGCAAAGCCCTAAACGCTCAACTGCTCAAATTGTCAGTCATAATTGTAAGTTGCTTTTGATAAAAGCGTCTGCTAAATGTTACAAATGTAAATGTAAGTTTGTATAATTAAATAATGAAATACACTTGGAAAGGACATGTACATCAAGGCAGCCTTAAAAATTCAATGATTCCTTCAGCTGTCCATTTCCATGAAAGTTCTTACCCCAATGAGAGTATGATTCAGCAGACATGCATCCACAGGGACTAAAAGAGAAAACATGAAGATAAATGACACTATATATGGAGTCTGTGTTTGTGTGTAAATATGTAAAGTGACCATCAAAGTGTCAGCGTACCACAGTGGCAGGTCGGGCAGCAGTCATCAGCTGTGTTGCAGCGTAGCTCTGTGCCCAGTGGGCAGCTGGGGGTGTCCATCAGGTGACACGAAACATTAGTGTGCTGTATGAAGATTTCTTCGTTTACTCGCACACACTCACTCTGAACACAACGGTTATCAGGAGACACCCATCGTTCACCCACCTGCACACATAGCCACATAAACATATTATAAATAAGCTGTTTGTACAAGCTCATCTGGAAAGGCAAGGGTCAAGGGGTAATGTATCAAGCACACGCATGCGTCATTAAATATATTTGTGCATATTCACTCTGTTGAACTTTGTTGGTTGCATAATCAGCTGTGCAATATCTTTAATTATTGGTAAATTATTAAAAATTTATTCTGGGTGCCCAGGTGGCTTAACGGAATAATTTGCTAGCACACCAGCGCTGGGATTCTGAACTACCCCGAGTTCAAACCTCAGCTCTGCTACCAATCTGCTGGGCGCCCACTAGCAGGCATAATTGGCAATGCCTGCAGCAGAGAAAATTGGCCATTAAAGTCTGCCGGGTGGGAAAAGACTGACTGAAAGTGGGTGGGGTCTTCCACGCTGTGCAAGGACCCTGGTTAGTGGTCCGAGGCTCCTGTATAAAAAGTGGAGGAGCACGGAGATCAATTCACTGAATTATTTTTGATTGGAATATCAGAGGGAGGCTTCACATCTTCTGATTTTATTCAAATATACTTTGGCACACTTGGAGGCAAGTGCTTGTTTGCTTACAAATTCGCATGCGAAATAAACTTACCATTCTCAAACGGCCTCCATGGTCCTCCTCTGAACAACTGGACTTCTGACAGTGACCACAGCAATCCCCCTCTGGGTGAGAATATGTGGTACCCTGCACACACACGTACATTAAATAAACACAAAATATTTATTTATTTAAAGTTATTTTTATTATTTATATTTTTCTGTCCAATATTAACAGTATTTTCATCTGAAACATATGTGAAAGATCTGCAAAAATAGAAGAAATTGGGATGAGGGGAAAACTATTTCACACCACTATATGTTGCTTAAATATTTAATTAATAGTTTTAAAGTTAAAACATTTTATTTAACTGTGCAGACCGGTCCAAAAGTAAAAATTATTATTGTAGGAGTTGTGTCAAATTAATGCACTATATATAAATATATAAATCATACATACTGGCAAGGAGTGCAGCTTACAGCAGCATGCCCACCTGCCATGCCATTATGGGCCGGCAGTGGTCATTAGAGATGCAGATGACTGACAATGTCAGTTCCTTTAAACAGCAGTGTCTGCACCTCATTAAGCGTTAATTCGCTGCAGCAGCCAACTAGGGCCCTTTAAATACTGCAGAATTTACTGCCGAATTTTGTTCTTTTCTGAGAGCTTGGGTTGTCACTTGCTGGAGGAGTGATTAGCTATCATAGGTGGCATCCCAGTATGCTTGCATTCTCTTTCTGATTAATCTCTCTCTGCTTTTGGTCTCTGGTCTTGCATTCTACTGGGGGCTTTTGATTATGCCCCTGTGGGACTAAAGCATGTCTACATAAGTTTCCTGACGTTCATCAGGGACAATGATGGTTATGTTGCTGTGAGACAAATGCCACTGTCTCTCTTTTTATTGGTGATCACTTGGATTGTCAGTATCTTTCCTCTTTCTGTTCATGGCTTTTTAGCCACTTTACCTTGGTTAAGTGTCCAGTAGTTGGGTCCATCCTTTTATAACATAGCAGGTGCTGTGCTTTAGCTTGTACATTTCTGTTCTCTTTCCTGTTACGATAGGTCTAAATAGGCTCTAAGAAAGTGAAAATAGCAAATGAGAAGTAAAGAACTTACCAAAGGACAGATCTGGTTGCAGACAGGATCTACACACTGCACTATGTGCAGACCTGTAACAGGCTCTGTCTTATCTGTGCAAGTACACGTCTTACATTTCTCCTCCCATTTCCTGCCCACCTGGTACACCACTCCATCCAGTACGCACACCTGTACACACATCAGCATGTTATGCTCGATTATACTGTACATAACTATACAACCACCAACACACACCCACACACAAATATACCACTACCACTATATACCATATACTGCTATGATATATATATACAGTGTATCACAAAAGTGAGTACACCCCTCACATTTCTGCAAATATTTCATTATATCTTTTCATGGGACAACACTATAGACATGAAACTTGGATATAACTTAGAGTAGTCAGTGTACAACTTGTATAGCAGTGTAGATTTACTGTCTTCTGAAAATAACTCAACACACAGCCATTAATGTCTAAATAGCTGGCAACATAAGTGAGTCCACCCCACAGTGAACATGTCCAAATTGTGCCCAAATGTGTCGTTGTCCCTCCCTGGTGTCATGTGTCAAGGTCCCAGGTGTAAATGGGGAGCAGGGCTGTTAAATTTGGTGTTTTGGGTACAATTCTCTCATACTGGCCACTGGATATTCAACATGGCACCTCATGGCAAAGAACTCTCTGAGGATGTGAGAAATAGAAATGTTGCTCTCCACAAAGATGGCCTGGGCTATAAGAAGATTGCTAACACCCTGAAACTGAGCTACAGCATGGTGGCCAAGGTCATACAGCGGTTTTCCAGGACAGGTTCCACTCGGAACAGGCTTCGCCAGGGTCGACCAAAGAAGTTGAGTCCACGTGTTCGGCATCATATCCAGAGGTTGGCTTTAAAAAATAGACACATGAGTGCTGCCAGCATTGCTGCAGAGGTTGAAGACGTGGGAGGTCAGCCTGTCAGTGCTCAGACCATACGCCGCACACTGCATCAACTCGGTCTGCATGGTCGTCATCCCAGAAGGAAGCTGACGCACAAGAAAGCCCGCAAACAGTTTGCTGAAGACAAGCAGTCCAAGAACATGGATTACTGGAATGCCCTGTGGTCTGACGAGACCAAGATAAACTTGTTTGGCTCAGATGGTGTCCAGCATGTGTGGCGGTGCCCTGGTGAGAAGTACCAAGACAACTGTATCTTGCCTACAGTCAAGCATGGTGGTGGTAGCATCATGGTCTTGGGCTGCATGAGTGTTGCTGGCACTGGGGAGCTGCAGTTCATTGAGGGAAACATGAATTCCAACATGTACTGTGACATTCTGAAACGGAGCATGATCCCCTCCCTTCGAAAACTGGGCCTCATGGCAGTTTTCCAACAGGATAACGACCCCAAACACAACCTCCAAGATGACAACTGCCTTGCTGAGGAAGCTGAAGGTAAAGGTGATGGACTAAACCCAATTGAGCACCTGTGGCGCATCCTCAAGTGGAAGGTGGAGGAGTTCAAGGTGTCTAACATCCACCAGCTCCGTGATGTCATCATGGAGGAGTGGAAGAGGATTCCAGTAGCAACCTGTGCAGCTCTGGTGAATTCCATGCCCAGGAGGGTTAAGGCAGTGCTGGATAATAATGGTGGTCACACAAAATATTGACACTTTGGGAACAATTTGGATATGTTCACTGTGGGGTGTACTCACTTATGTTGCCAGCCATTTAGACATTAATGGCTGTGTGTTGAGTTATTTTCAGAAGACAGTAAATCTACACTGCTATACAAGTTGTACACTGACTGCTCTAAGTTATATCCAAGTTTTATTTCTATAGTGTTGTCCCATGAAAAGATATAATAAAATATTTGCAGAAATGTGAGGGGTGTACTCACTTTTGTGATACACTGTATATATATACAGTATATATATATATATATATATATATATATATATATTAGGGCTGTCGAAGTTAACGCGATAATAACGCATTAACGCAATCTCAATTTAACGAGATTAAAAAAAATAGTGCCGTTAACGCACTAATTACATTACGAGATTTTTTCACTTCTAAAACTAAAGCAATTCATTTTTCACCCACGGGAGACAGATTGAATTATTCTCACTGACCACGCTCACACGCACGTTTAATGTTATTTAGTTCCGTTTGACAAAAAAACCCTTAAAAATAGAGCTCACAGTGAAGATAAACCGGTTACAAAAGCAGCGACCGCTGTTTGTGTTCAATACTCTGTTCACAGTGTCGATACAAGTGATTCAAGAATCGATTAATTGTAAGCGCAGCGTAAATTTCTTTTCTCAGTCATCTCTCCGTGTTTACTGTTATGATGAATGATGCGGTTGTAAATAAACACCAAATACTACAGAACATTGTGTGTGACTCGCTTACATTATAAAGCTGAGGCTTAATTATACTGGTTATTACCACAGAGCGGGAGTCGACTCAGAGTCGTTTACGATTTACCGAGGTGAACCACGAACGTGCTGATAGAATCGGCTCAGATGGGATCGGACTGTATTATCTTTTTAAAGTAAATATTTCAATCAGCAGAATCGCATCGCATGTATGATGTGCACAACGTTAATTACGTGCGTTTATTAATGAGCTTGTCAGAAGCTTTCTCAATGATGTCTGTGCGGTGGTTTTTTTTTTACAATTAGTGATGGCAAGCAACTGTTCCACTGCACTATTTTACACTAAAAACTAAACTATTCCATAATGCTCCAGATTGCATCATTCTAAATAGGTATCGGCGAGTACAAAAATACATGTACTTGTACTCGGTTGGGAAAAAATGGTATCGATGCATCCCTAGTGAAAACACACTCACTTCGTGTAGAAACGTCCATCAAACCATCGTCACGATACAACCACAGAAAAGTCTGTTACAATAACTACGCATCTGACATTTATACGAAGTCAAGGTTCTCTGCTAGATAGTATTACTGCCTAGTATGTGAGTGAATAAAACTCCCTTACAGTTTTCTCTTGTCCCAGCAGTTTTTACCATCAGTACATTTAGCATAAAATATGTTCACCATTTTAATTGTAACATTTCACTTAAAATCCTTGTTTTCTATAACATTTACACAGATTTTAATCTGTTTGACAGCCCTAATATATATATATACAGTGTATCACAAAAGTGAGTACACCCCTCACATTTCTGCAAATATTTTATTATATCTTTTCATGGGACAACACTATAGAAATAAAACTTGGATATAACTTAGAGTAGTCAGTGTACAGCTTGTATAGCAGTGTAGATTGACTGTCTTCTCAAAATAACTCAACACACAGCCATTAATGTCTAAATAGCTGGCAACATAAGTCAGTACACCCCACAGTGAACATGTCCAAATTGTGCCCAAATGTGTCGTTGTCCCTCCCTGGTGTCATGTGTCAAGGTCCCAGGTGTAAATGGGGAGCAGGGCTGTTAAATTTGGTGTTTTGGGTACAATTCTCTCATACTGGCCACTGGATATTCAACATGGCACCTCATGGCAAAGAACTCTCTGAGGATGTGAGAAATAGAATTGTTGCTCTCCACAAAGATGGCCTGGGCTATAAGAAGATTGCTAACACCCTGAAACTGAGCTACAGCATGGTGGCCAAGGTCATACAGCGGTTTTCCAGGACAGGTTCCACTCGGAACAGGCTTCGCCAGGGTCGACCAAAGAAGTTGAGTCCACGTGTTCGGCATCATATCCAGAGGTTGGCTTTAAAAAATAGACACATGAGTGCTGCCAGCATTGCTGCAGAGGTTGAAGACGTGGGAGGTCAGCCTGTCAGTGCTCAGACCATACGCCGCACACTGCATCAACTCGGTCTGCATGGTCGTCATCCAAGCATGGTGGTGGTAGCATCATGGTCTTGGGCTGCATGAGTGTTGCTGGCACTGGGGAGCTGCAGTTCATTGAGGGAAACATGAATTCCAACATGTACTGTGACATTCTGAAACAGAGCATGATCCCCTCCCTTCGAAAACTGGGCCTCATGGCAGTTTTCCAACAGGATAACGACCCCAAACACAACCTCCAAGATGACAACTGCCTTGCTGAGGAAGCTGAAGGTAAAGGTGATGGACTAAACCCAATTGAGCACCTGTGGCGCATCCTCAAGTGGAAGGTGGAGGAGTTCAAGGTGTCTAACATCCACCAGCTCCGTGATGTCATCATGGAGGAGTGGAAGAGGATTCCAGTAGCAACCTGTGCAGCTCTGGTAAATTCCATGCCCAGGAGGGTTAAGGCAGTGCTGGATAATAATGGTGGTCACACAAAATATTGACACTTTGGGCACAATTTGGACATGTTCACTGTGGGGTGTACTCACTTATGTTGCAGCTATTTAGACATTAATGGCTGTGTGTTGAGTTATTTTCAGAAGACAGTAAATCTACACTGCTATACAAGCTGTACACTGACTACTCTAAGTTATATCCAAGTTTCATGTCTATAGTGTTGTCCCATGAAAAGATATAATGAAATATTTGCAGAAATGTGAGGGGTGTACTTACTTTTGTGATACACTGTATATACACATACAACCACACACACAAGCACACACACCTGTACACATCCCTGTTAAACTCTTTTTTTTACATATACAACCTTAAGCACACACACACACACACACACACACACACACATACAAAACCAACACACACCACTTCATTCTCTCTTATAAATAACCATACAACACACACATACACAAACATGCACACAAGTTCAAGTTCAAGTATTGATAATGTTTTGTCATTAATGGTTTTGTTGTTACTATTGTTATTATTACATATAATATGTTTATTCATATTATTAATTAGATGAATTAGATTTTTGCCACTGTATAAAACCCTCCAGTCACACAAGCACAAATTCAAACATACATATCCCACCTTATCAGGGAGGCATGTTACTTCAACACATCCACATTCATTGGTCATCTCCTTGGTGATGTAACCAGTGGGGCAAGTTTGAGTGGAATTCTGACAGTCACATATGCATTCAAATGAATCACAACAGTCTGTCTGTTTGACTGACAGCTTTTTGTGTGAAGGGCATGAGGGCTTGATAGCAGAGCAGTCTTCCTTATGACAGACTGAAAAAGGGGACAGATAACAGTTCATCATTTGAATGTACAAAACAATGTATTCTCTAAATTCATCTGTTCATTTATGTACAGTCGAATTTAAAAGCCATGTGTTTTTTACATTGGATTCAGAATGTACAAAGTCTGAAAGAGCTTCAAAAGTACTGCACATCGCCTGGTTAATACCATTTTAAAGAAAACCTCCTCTAGATATAAAGCAATTTTTTATTGGTGTGACATCTCAACAAAACAATAATCCAAAGTATACAATCAAAACAAAACTGGAGTGACTTTGGTACAAGTCTCTGAATGTCCTTGAGTGGACCAGGCAATATCCAGATTTAACACCATTTAACATCTGTGGAAAGACCTGATGATGGAAGTTCACGAATGCTAGCTATCCAATCTGACACAGCTTGAAAAGATCCACCCAATTTCAGGTGTGCGAAGCTTGTACATATGTATCCTGTGAGACCTTTTGTATTGTTTTTCTGACCCTGGCAAAAGATCACTTTTACATACCATACAATAAGCATAGTCAAACTAGTCAGACTATATGTATAAGCACAGAAATGTCCACAGCTATAGTAATGGTATGTCAAAGTAATTGGCATTATAAAACTTGCTACACCACTGAATTATTATTCTATGTTGGTGTAAATATATATTTCACCAAGCATATTGTCTAAGATTCAACAATAAATTTATAAAAGAAACGTAAATGTGTACACGGTTTAGTGTATGTGAAGGGTTGTGTGCTGTGTACTCACCACACTGATAGACTGGTGCACATTCACCTGGATTTGTAAGGACAGACCTGAGTCCATTTTTACACTGCAAAGGAGAGGACTGCTTGCACGTTTTAGTGTCACACACTGCCATCAAACACGGAAAATAATGAAAATACAGTAGGTACAAAACAGAAAGGAAATTAGGTACAAAAGGTAATGTAAAAAATTAAAATAGTTTTTTTTTTTTATTTATTGATTTTTCATTCTACCACCACTGCACTAGCCAAGTAGAGCCACAGACTAGCCTCCAACATATGTGTGGACATCAGTGGATTCTCAGAAAGAGCACTACTTGTGCCAATGCCTCAACCAGACAGCAGGAATTGCAACAGTGAGGAGAAACCATATCTGATATTTCCTCTCACAAACAGAGAGCCCTAGGCTTTTTTTTAATTAGTTAATCTATTTATGTAATCTAAACCCCTTACAAAATAGGATTTCGGAACAAACTGTCTGTCATGATGATTATAAATATAATTGAACTAAAGCATTATTGCATTTACTGTGCTTTTTTTACATATAAATTGGTTTCAGATCTGTATACAAAACATACAAACCCAATTCTGGAAAGGTTGTTACATTTTGTAAAATGCATTAAAATGAATTTGTTATCTGTTAATTCTCTCAGATCTTTATTTAACTGTCAAAAGGGCAAAGAAATTACTTTAAATGTTTTCACTGACTACATTGTGTTTTGTAAATGTTTAAAAATAAAAACAAATTCAGAATTTAATGCCTGCAACACACTAAAAACATTGTTACTGTTACACAAAGAAAAAGTCATGCATTAATTCTATGCACAAACACCGGCAAGTTCTCTGGGCCATGTCAATGGAGAAAAAGACACTTAAAAGCTGTGTGCAGGTTAGCTTGTTTCCAGTAAAACAGATGCTAAGCTCTTTGTGCCAAAATCAGAAAGGACCATCCAGACTGTTATTAGCAAATGATGCAAAAGAATCAGGTGTGTCCGTATATACAGGATGGGTGACTTGTATTTGTGTGGAAGTACTAGTGATGTAGAGGCAAATGTAAGGATCTTGCTGCTCTCAAGTCAACGTATTCTCTAGCAAAGTCCATGGTTATTTCAGTAAGATAATGCCAAGCCTCATCCCGCACATGCTACAACAGCAGAGTGTGTTTTTGACTGACCTGTCTGCAGTCCAAATTTGCCTTCTGATTGAAAATGTATGGCGCATCATGAAGAAGATAATCAGAAAATGGCAAATGCTGACTGTTGAGCAGCTGAAGTCTAGTATCTAGCAAGACTGCTACATTTAGTGTCCTCAGTTCCCAAATCATTAAAAAGTGTAATTATTAGGAAAGGTGATGGAACACAATGGTAAACATGCATTTGTCCCATCAAATTGTAAATGTGTTCATGGTAACAAAATACTTTGAAGTTGATCAGTGAAAACATGGAAAATCTTTTCTTTGCACTTTTGGCAAACCATTGAAAAATAATGATTCACTAGAAAGAAACAATACGGATTGTTTTTTTTTTTTATAAATTTGACAAATGTCCCAACTGTACTAGAAAATAAGATATTGGTTGTAAAATAAGACAAGAAGAACTTGACACATTTTTAATAATAATTGTATTTATTGTGGGGAAAAAAAGTTTTGCAACACATGAATCAATCATGTAAAAAAGTTATTACCCCCTAAATTTAATAAGTGGTTATGTCACCTTTAGCAGCAACAATTGCAACCAAATGCTTTAGTTAACTGGAGATCAGTTTTTCACAAAGCTGCGGTGGACTTACTCTTAAATTACTCTTTAATTTGCTTTTTTAGGTATACTGGGGGAACCCTAATTTGTTTCCTTTGAACTGATTCTTGTCTCTTTGCACTTAAGCTTTAAATGATGAATAGAGGACTGGACAATCTCCTTCAGGATTTTCTGGTAGAAAGCAAAATTCATGGTTTTGTCAACTATAGTGAGGTGCCCAGGCCCTAGAGCAGCAAAGTATCCCACACTATTGATCTAAAAATATTCATTTTAATTAACGGTTAGATTCCACACTGACTTGAATCACATGATTATTGTTACTGTCATTGGTAGATTGAGTGCAGTGTGTTAGATGTTATGATCTTACCACATTCGTACTCTGGGCAGCACTTGGATTCCTTCTTTTCCAGAAGAATTTCACACTCTCCACATACAGGAGCTGTAACACAGCAATGGTTACTATGACTACAAGCTATCACTGGAGCACAGTATTGAAGAACCACTTGAGAGAAATATTTAGGCTTTTTGAAAGGCGAAATTTAAAAGATTATAGAGTGGATGAGAGCACTAGTGAGGGAAAATAATAAAGTGCTTCACAGAGATAATAAAAAAGAAAGAGAAAATGTGGAAGCTGATTTATTAAAAGCTTTATGGAAGACATTGTCTTTGAAATAAGATAAATCTTTGAATCTGGGGCTTTGTACTTTTTGAGCAGAGACTGCATGTTAAAATTAGACATTAGAAGAAAGGGCGGCTACTAATCTAACACGCAAGCTGCACAGTGGCATTATTGAGAACAAAACTATGAGAAGGCTTTATACAGTTCATGAAGTAAACATCAGAACTGTTAAAAAAAAAAGTACAAGTAAAACAGTTACTATCATCTGCATTCAGCCTGATTTACTAAGATCCCAAAGGAAAAGTACTTATTTGTAATAATAGAGAATACAGTAATACCTATTTATGTAATACAATATGCATTGGATTAGTGGACGTGTTGTAGGAGATCTTCTTAACATTAATGCACAGATGATGATATGTAAATGAGCCATGTGTAAATTGTTCTTGGTAATCACTAGGATTTCAGCTAATAGATATCAAAAAATCTATAAACCCTGTGATGGGTTGGCACCCTGTACAGGATTTTTCTGCCTTGTAGCCAGTGTTTATCAGTGAAACCAATACAAAAAAACTATACAGTAAGTGAAAATGATAATAATAAAAAATAATATACTCAAAAACTCCACTTTCATATTGCTTTTACATAAACAATAAAAATACATTTAGCATGCAAAAAACCCTTGTACACAATCTGATTAGACTCTTTAATAAAATCAGTTCTGTTTATTTTGGAGTCTGTGTTCAGAACTACACACAATATTTTTCTTGTAAGTTGTATTTCAAGATATGGGCAAATACCCAGTAAAAAAGGAAGGTGCCTATATGTTTTGTTCTGGTACTGCATGTGTGGTCCCTGAAAATATTGCTGAATATAAAAGGTTTAGATCACAAACCCCTTAAAAAGTGTGCCTGCATCCATTTTTTATGCATATGTAATGCGTTGTCTGATACTTTTAGTAAAGGCAATATGATGTGCGATCATGGTTTGTTGTTTAGTCTCTGTGTTCAATACAGCATGCATCATTTTATATTGATCTAAATAATTGAGCATCTAAACACCTCTTTTATTGCTGTCTTTTGATATTTCTTTTTTTTAACAAAAATAGGGGGAGCTGATTGATTGGAATTACATTGTACGGGTTCCACTGATGATTGACCAGAGAGGCATTCAAGAAATAGTGCTGTCATTTTGAAACTGACTGGTCAACCCTGAAAAAATAAAAACCTAAAAATACAAATAATACCACACTGTTGTGTTTTAGACCACTTATCTAGCTGTTGTGTTGTCACATTGATATCAAGTTGCAAAAACATGTGCAAAATCAGTATAAATTGTAACACTAATATCTTCGTTACACTCCCGAGTGCAGGAATATTTAACAGGAACTTATGCACTTATGCTTTATGAACTATGTCAGCAAACCTTGCACAAAATAGCAGTGGCATGACTAAAAGCTCCCAAGTCCTGCCATGCATCTCAATGTGCAAATGTTTCCTGTCTCTGCAGCACAGCTCAATCTTGGTGGTAGTGACTCTTCAGGCTCTGTGTAGGGTGAATGTCTGCTTTTATATAGACATAATTGTCCACAATCCTCACTAGAACCCATTTAAACCCATTGCTGTGAAGATACTGGTATGCCTCGGGTTTATTAGATTGTTCTTAGCCTTTTTACCGCTTGCTAATGACTCCACAATGTAAGTAAAACTACTCCTGTCTGTAAATCGTGGCTGCTTATATTTATATCTCCTTCCCAGCCTCCTGTTATAGAAATATGAGGGCGGTTTTACTTTGCTTTTACATTGTCCTGGTATGCTCCCACATGCCCATAATTATCCAAGGCATCGTGAGACATAGAAATATAATGGCTTAACAGATAAGAGAGGGAGGAGTTAGGATAACATACCAGCTGGCATTAATACAGAAATGCCAGACCCCCTTGTGGCTATAACAGCCTCCACTCTTATGGAAAGCCTCAACACAAAATTTTGTATTTGAGTATTTGTAAGGTCAGGCACAGATGTAGGAGGAGAGAGTGTGGATCACAGCTGACGCTCCGAATTTACGGATTAGAATAGAATAACTTTATTTGTCATATACACATGTACAGTACAATGACAATTCTTTTTCTGTGTATCCCAGCTTGTTTGGAAGCTTGGGTCAGAGCACAGGGCTCAAGAGCCCAACAGCAGCTGCATGTCAGAGCTGGGATTCCAACCCACTATTTTCTGATTGATAGCCCAAAGCTTTACCCACTAGGCTACAACTTTAACAAGGCAGGGCTCTCTGCAGGTTTCTGCTGTTTGTCTAGTGCACAGCATTACACCTATACACCTGGTAATGAGCGATGTGCCTAAAACACCTAAACAAATTGTTTTCTCATTATTATTATTATTATTTCCATTTGCAAAATCATTGTGGTGAATGCTATGTATTTTGCAAGGGAGTCCACCATGTTTTTGTTTGTGAGCAGTAAAGAAGGGAATGGAGTAAAAACCTGTGGGGTATATGTAAATAATGTAAATAAGCCCTCTACAGTATATATTTTGCTATTGTCACATTGTATCGACAATTATGTTTGAATTATGTTTGTCCACCTTATTGCAATTTTGAGAACACTTTAATATGTCTTTATAACATTGAATAAAATTTTAGAAGGGTCAGTAAATCAGAGCCAAAAAAGAAAAAAAGAAAAAGAAAAAAAGCTAATAAGAAAGGAGAGAAGAGGAAGAGGGTGAATTAAGAACTTATTCTCACAAAAGAGTATCATATTATCACCTTTAGCACTGGTACATGGCAAGGCGGTGCAGTTAATACGCTGCTGGTCTAGACACACACACAGCAAACATGGGTTGCCATCAGGAGTCCAGCTCTCCATAAACTATTGAATACACACACAAACACACCCAAGCATGAATTTACATCACCCCAGTAAATTCCAAATGTATATTCATTCATGTGAGTTATACATCATAGCTGTAGCTTTGTGCTTTTGGAATATGATGCAGAATGAAGCCGTGGTATGTTTTTACACTAGATTATTCACTTTTGGGATTTTATTTTGACAGCAGTGAGAGCTGTATTTGTTGGAGCAAGCGATTGAAAATCACGAAATATACCAAAGTATTATTTAATTTGTGAATATTTTACTTTCTTTATTTTACTATTCTTTTTAATTATTAATTTACCGAAAATTACAGAAAAAGATTAGTTAATTTATGAGAGCAAATTTCCTGTGATTGTAAAGAAAAGAAAGGTACGTCCACACCTTACACGATTCTCAATGGCTTGCTTCAACAAATACAGCTCTTACTGTTGTCAAATAAAATCCCTAAAGCAAATGATCTAGTGTTATAACATACCACTGCTACACGAGCACACAAAACACTTGTCATACATATGGTGTAAGCCATGATAAAATCCCTAAAACAAATAATCTAGTGTTATAACATACCACTGCTACACGAGCACACAAAACACTTGTCATACATATGGTGTAAGCCATGATAAAATCCCTAAAACAAATAATCTAGTGTTATAACATACCACTGCTACACGAGCACACAAAACACTTGTCATACATATGGTGTAAGCCATGATAAAATCCCTAAAACAAATAAACTAGTGTTATAACATACCACTGCTACACGAGCACACAAAACACTTGTCATACATATGGTGTAAGCCATGATAAAAAGTACAGTTGAGAGCAAAGTTTTTATTTGTAACATGGCATATACTGTTTGATTTTGTTGTCATCACCTCAGGTAATGGTGCATTCACATAAGAGGCATTTTTGCGCTTTGCTCACCGCGAGCCTCGGCTTTACTCATGCTTGGCTTGAGCAGTGCAGTATATGAGCAAAGTGCGAATATGAGACGAATCTGCATCCACATGTATCTGTGTTTAGCTGTATTTTCCTCACTGTTTTACTTTCAACTTGTGTTATAGCTCGGGGTGCTGAGAAATTGTGAGAATCAGCTTTTCTGGGTCTAAAACGCTCATCATAAAAAAAAGCTTAACGTGGTGTAATGTACTACAAGATTGACATAGGAACATTAAACCTTTCTTAACTATTACTAGTCATATGTTCTTTCCTTGGTCATTGTTTTAATTCAATGTCACAGTAAGCTTTGTTCACATCAGGTATTGTTAATTCCGCCTCAGTCGCTTTTACTGCGTCATATCGAACAGCTCATCTCAATGGAGGCGCTTTGAAAGGGTCAATGGCAAACTGGTCTAAATTCACTCAGGTGAACCTTGAGTGCCGCAGCAAGCTAATTGGCACCGTCACACTCCATAGAGCACAAAAGCGGGGGTTTTGCCGCTTCTGATGTGAATGCGCCCTAAGAGTACAATTCTTCAGACACTAAACCTTGTCAAGAAATTTCCATCTGCTAAATATGAGTGAGTGAATTTACAATAATCTACAAAACCTTCCATACATCTTTTAAAGTTACACCAATTGAGTTTACATCTTATTTTATGGATGTACATGCCCTGGTAAAATGATAACAACCTTTTGCCTTCAAAGCTGACTACGTTCTGGCAGCCAGATTTGGATGTGACCAAACAACACAACAGTAACAACGCAAATGTAACAACACAACAGCCAAATCAATATGTGGGAAAGGTGGTGTGTGGGTGGGCACTTGGCAACTGCTCATTTGTTATTTTGAATTACCATTTATGAAGTACCAAATTAATGATTTATGATCAATAACCCATCTGTGTGTGAGAGATTTGTACCTGGTGAGCTTGTCCATGTTGATCCACACATTGGTTGCAGACCTCTCTTCTAACACACTCTCCCCCTCGAAGCAGTGTGTCATGGGGGCAAAAGCAGCCCTCAGCAGGGGTGCTCCAACACTGAGCACTGTTTGTCATACCATCACCCCTCCAGTCCACATCACCAAGGAGAGGCTGACCACTGCCACACTGCTCCATACACCCAGTACGACATGCATCATATTCCATAGTCTTAGGGCAAGCCATAGCTACACACACAAACACATTAATTATCCTTTTTAATGGTAATTTCAATCCAATGAGAACATTAGATTTGACCAAAAGTAAGTGGACACTCCTGTTAGTTAGTAATAGGTGTTATATGAATAAAATCCATTGAACATTCTGGCAACAGTTGCACAGAGCAATGTCAATAAACACATGGTTCCAATAGTTTAGTGTTAAGAAACTACAAAGAGCCCTGATCTCAACCCCACTGAACATGTTTTGGATGAATTTAAACATTAATTGTTAACCAAATCTTCTCGTCCAACGTGCGTTATTGGAAAGGCTTTTAACAAGATCTTTTGTGGGGATGTTATAGCCACAAAGGGGGCAGAATATTAAACGCCACGGTTTCGGGGTACTCGGGTGGCGAAATGGCCTGATGCGCATGGCCAGCACTGTTGGGTGCCCACACAAGATGTGATTAGCTGTGTCTTTAGGAGGAGACGGTTGATCGGGTTCCTCACTGCCACTGCAATTGCAACCTCTGCTGGCTGGTCAAAGCATATCATTTAATTTTATATAATTGCTTAATTACACCTGTTAGCAATTGCTAAATAAATAAATAAAAGGGGTGTCCCAATACTTTTGTCCATATAGTATGTACAAACAAGACTTACGGCACAGGTCGTGTGTTCTCCAGTTGACACATACACCCTGTTGTCTACATGCACTACTGTAGGCAGCAAGAATGTCACACACCACAGAAGGGTGGCAGGCCACCTGCCGACACATGGCCACATAGTCCTGAGGTGGCACCAGCACATGGCACTGGCTAAACACCTCTGAATCTAACAGCTCACAGCTCTGTGCCACTCCAGCCTCACAGTATGAATTTCCTCTATCCCAAGCACACTCTCCTAGAGCCCAAGCCTTCAGATACACATCTGAATCGGAAGTTTCTAAACCATCAGGAAGCAGCAAGTTTGTCCGATCATCTGAGCACGAACCTAAAAAAATAGAATAAAACAGAATAAAAGACATACAGTGCTGTAAAAAGTAACTGCCCCCCTTTTCAATGGCTTATTACTACAAATTTGTCAAACTGAATGTGTTCAGATCGACAAAACACAGCACCTTTAAAGAGCCATGTGGAATGTTTAGCATCTTTTTATTATTGTTTTCTAGTTATATATGGTAAGGATGGAAAAACAGGGCTTTCTAAAACAACAAACCTATGAGAAATTGCTTAATTCAATAGGTTTGCTGATTTATCAAATTGAACATTGTCACACTTTATTTCTGCCAAAGTCAAACCAATCTTTATCCATACTAATAGTATGTCAACTCAGAAGGTTCTACAAGAATACTATTCCATGGTCTATAAAAGTTTTAAAACTATGGCTGTGTCCAAAATCGCATACTTCCATACTGAACAGTATGCGAAAGCAGTACGCGTGGGTGGGTAGTGTGTCCGAATACGTAGTATTCATTAAAAAGTATGTAAAAAGTACTTATTTTTGAGTATGCATACACAGCACACTGCGGTCTGGTAATCTATCCCATTATTCAACTGGAGCTACAAAGGCATTCAAAGCGGAAGAAGAAAGAGTAAGACAAACATTAAAGATGTTATGATTGCGTACAGTTCTGAATAATGTGATGAGTAGCTTTGTGGAGAACAACAGAATTAATTTTGTCAGATTTTAAAATTGTTATAACTGTGGAGATGTGACGTGAGATGGCATTACGTGATATTGGTAAGACCTGTTGTGTGCATACTGAAAGAGTGTACTGCTGTACCAGCTGAGCAGTGCGCACTGCCTTGAATCTAGTATGTACTGTTTAAGTATGCGATTTCAGACGCAGGCTATATCAGTCTTGGGGAGCTTGGGTGGCACAGTGGTAAAACATGCAAGCACACGGTTCTATCCCTTTTCTGTGCATCTCCATTGTGACAGTGAGTTTGTGTCTTTTATTTGATACTTTGTTCCTGTTATTTGGCCAACTTTTATTTTCTATTTACTCCTTTTGTTTAATTTGTATATAATTTAATCAATTTTTGATTCCTGCAGGTATGGGGGCTTCACCCGCTATCTCAGTGGTGATGCGGGTCCTGCACCTTCACAGCTGTCCCGCAGTGGTCAACTTGCTCAAAGTTCTACAAGGGCTTAGAAAAGTAACTAAAAAAAGCTAGAGTCAGTGGCCAAGACTCCATAATCCATCCATTTATTCATTATCTGCTTGTGGGCAAAATTCATTGAGCAAAATTCAGTAACCACCCTGGACAGGTTGCTAGTCCATCACAGGGCAAGCACACACACACACACATTCATTCCTAGGGCAATTTTTATTATTTCCAATCAACCTTACTACATGTCTGTGGGACTGTGGGAGGAAACTGGAGCACCTGGAAGAAAAGCCATGTGGACAAAGGGAGAACATGCAAACTCAAAAATGAGTCAATGCCAAATGAAAACATGGCAGACTCTTTCATTTATATAAAATGCACCTTTTAGTAATCAAAATATTAATCAAAAGTCAAAGGGACAAGGGGGTGATTCTTTTGTAGTATTTTTACTGGGATGATGAATCTCAGTCTGGCTTCATGACTGAAATCTATAACAATTCATGTGATATATAGTAGTGGATATAGTATATACAGTAAAAAGTTTAATTCTTTATGCCATGTCAGCTACTATTGCTGAATACATCAAAAATGGCTGTCTTTGTGTTTGACCAAAGTTTTTGATCCACAGAGGGGGCAAGTGGGGGCCTGGTCTTCTTTTAGTAGGTAGGTATGGGTGAATTTGGTGTGTCCTATGCTGCATCTCGTGTAGATAATTTGTTCCTATCGTTTTTTGGGGTATTGAGCCATCCGTTTTTATGGAAGGGTGAATATTGTAGAGTTTGGATATAATGTACGTACCACAAATGCCGGTGGTGTTAGTGATTACGGTGAGGTCCATTGTGATGGTAAACTCATTGCTATGTGGAGTGAAGCTGAGGGTGAACCCATGTCTCTCGGACCGTAGCTGGTGAAGCAGAGCTCCAATCTGAGTGACAGCTAATCCACCCTGTCTGAAGGGTACTGCAGTAACCACGCCATCCACTGTCACCTACATCACACACACAGGTACTGGTTATGTTATGTAACATTACTGCTGTGCTATATAAATACTAAAAGCATGAACATCACTCTCCATCACCTTCATATCGTCTCTCAGCACCACGCTAGTTCCTCCATCTTTCAGTTCCAAGCTCTTCATGCAAATCTGATTGGGTAAACCCTGACAGGCGGTGGTGTGCAGGACTAGTTCTGCCCCGCCTGAGCGAAGCAGCAGATAGGAGCAGGCTCCTTTCAGCTTCAGAGCTGCACCTCCGAATGACACCACATGACTGGTGGAGCTGCCCATGCACATACCTGCAGGAGCAGAGGGTAGCCAGAAGATAGCAATACTTTCTTTGAAGAACATTTATTTTGTTAGTGTATAGAGATGTGTTTGGGTGTATTCTTACACGGGCAGGCCCAGGTGCAGCCACAGGTCTGGTTAACCTTTAAGGCTTTTAGGTTGTTCTTGCAGGTCGGGGGCTCCATCCTCTCACAGTTGACTCTGTGGCTCTGCAGGGTCACCGCTCCAGTCGGGTTACACAAAAGCGAGTGACAACCATCTGCCAACAGCCATGTATCTCCAGGCTAACACACATACACAAACAGACACATTACAGTCCAAGACCACTACCACTATTTTTCTTTTTTTTCTCTAATGTAGTCATATTTTATTTTATTATATTTAATTTCCTATTACACTTGTAACCTTCTGGTTCCGAAGGTTGTCATAGCCGGGGGTTGTAGCGGGGTTAAGCTCCCACTATCTACAAAACACTATCTATAAATGCTCCCAATGGCATGCGTCACAAATAGCCTCTGACAACTAAAGTCCAACTCCTGGCCTTCATGGGTGGCTCAGTTCCTGAGCCCGGCGGAACCGTCTCACTGACAAGGAGAAGGGGCGAAAGGCGGGTCACTTGGCGCCTTAAAACCAGTTGCTTCAGGTAGACGGAGCTCGGGAAGGCAGTCCGTCTAGGGGAAGGAAAACCCTGACTCTAAACCTCCGCTGCCTTGCGGAGAATCAAGGAGAAGGCTATGGAAGTAAATCCAGACAGATAATCCGGAGTGGAGTCCCGAAGGCGGCTGGCTGTCATTATTGACTTCCTTCCGGCAACTCCTGCAGACCTATGCTGGTCAAAAAAGGCCAAAGAGCAGCACATGCCACTCGAGCACCCCCCTATAGAGAGCTTTAATACACACACACACACACAAAAAAAAAAAACACTATGCACACTGTACTCCACAGTTTCTTGTTCTAGCACCTTAGAGTAAGTAAAGAGGTAAGGAGTTGACCATTTTGGCGTTTCCTTCCTCAGATATGAATAACTGTTTTTGTAAACTGCCCGTCCAAATAATTTTTAATATAATAAAAAATACATAACCTAATAAAATTCCATAATCCAAGGGCAGTATATAATAGATAACTTTAATGACTAGGCAGCTGAGAGAATATACCCCTTCATGAAGTATACCCCTTAATCATACACCCTCCCCCTTATTTTTTATTTATTTATTAATACAAACAAAAACATAAAGAGCTGTGAGGGAATTGGTGAGGTGGGTGTAAGGATTAATAAAAGAGGAAAGAAAGAAATGATGGGTAAATATATAGGAAGTCAATTAGGATTTGGGAGAGGTTTCAGTTTTCAGTGTCCTTTTCTCCCATATTTGTGTTATTTCATAACTATTATGTACTAATGTAAGCAACTGATTTGGTAATTTAATACAGTGAAAGAAGGAAACTAAAAAAGGTGGAAGCATCTCACTGCAGAGAAAAAAGCTCAGGGTTACCACTGATTTTCCATAATTTGTGAGTAGTATTGTTAGGCTTTGTGTTTTTTTATTTTATTTCATTTATGCATTTTCTCCCAATTTAGCCTAGTCAATTTGTCTTCTGCTGCTGGGGGATCCCTAATTGCATGCAGCCCTTAGCGGAACCCTCTTTAACCCATGCATTCTGCACAGGCGCCTCTCTATCTGCCAGTCAGGATCCTTACACAGTGTTTGAAGACCCCACCCACATAGTCCGGTCATCCCGCCCTGCAGAACCGTGTCTGCTGCAGACATTGCCAATTATGCCCACTACATGGCAATACAGCAACGCTGAGTTTCGAACTGAGGAGTTCAGAATCTCGGTGCTGGTGTGCTAGTGGAATATCTCGCTGCGCCACCTGGGCGCCGCACTTTGTGTTGTGTATTATGCTTGTTGTATAATTTGATTTTAAATCCTCCCGCCCCTGCCAGTCCGTGAAATTATGTCTTATATGAAACCGGTCCGTGGTGCAAAAAAGGTTGGGGGGGACAGCTGCTTTAAGTCACTTATAACAAAGTCACAGTGTCCCATACAATAGTTTTCAGTCTTCCTCTACCATCCTCCCATTGGTGTATTTTCAATCCTTAAGTAAGATTTTAATCCTTAATTCCTGACCATTTGCGTTGGCTCACTTCAAGCCCAGCATCACTAAATTGGCCATCCGTGAGCATATCATTGTGTGTTGCCTCATTTTTTAATCATGACCAAAGAAAATCTGTTCCTTTGAGCAAAATCATGGCTTTAAAAGTTAGAGCTTATGCAACTTCACTTTAAAAGTTTTACTTAGTAAGAAATGGAAACCTTGTAGGCATGTACTTTCCATAAGCTGAATGGGCCAACATATCCTTAAACTGTGAGTCTATTGATGTGGACTGTGTTTGCACTTAAGCTGTCATCTCTGAATATGACTCTTTTAAACAGTAATGTAATGTTGTTAGTGAATTATAATTTGAGTAGAAAATCTATAGTTTTCCATAAGTGATTCAGTTTCTTCCTAGCGGACATAGACTTCTGGACTCTGGAGTCATATATATCTTACAGACTAATATATTTGGAAATATGAGTAATTTGGGTATTTGTTAGGTGGTAATGTGTTTAGGGTGAACGGTGAGATGTTTCCAGCCTTTAAAAGGAAGTGAAAAGTAAAGAGTTATGAGACTGCAAATTCAGCTCACCTTTCTTTCTTTTCCATCGTCATCTACACACACCCCAGGAGGACCAGCTGCAAAACATCATCATCATCATAATTATCACTACAATTGTTAATTATATTCATTATCCTGCAATGTGTCAGTATATTTCAGTATCTCACCCCTGCAGAGCTTGTCCGGAAAGGAACGGTCCAGAGTAACCATGGCAAGCAGGTCATCTGTACTCCTCAGCTTTATGATGTTTTGCTGTGAATAAGGGCCCGTGAGCATGCTCAGTTCAGTCTGGTCATACTGATTACCTACTCCAATAGGAAACACTGAAACGCCTAAATAAAAACACACAAACATACATTTAGTAACCATATTTAAACATGCTTAAAATACATCATTTAAGTTCCAGTGATGTCTCTCACCAGCAGTAAGGGCCTCATTTGCAGGCTCCTGTACTGAGTCTGTTGACCTGTCAATAACCAGCATCACCACAACCTTAGCCACACCCATCCTACCCCCACTTGTGGAAGAAATGGAACTTTGCACAGCTGATCGCAAAGCAGCACCTACAATAAAAAACATAGAGTGAACAAACAGTACACAAATGTTGCACCATGTTAAGACCCTGACTTGCTTTCCTAATAATAACACAATAAAAATATACAGACCACATTTCTTTTCAATTTCCCTTATTTTTGAAGGCTTGTCACACAAAATGGTTTCAGGTCTTAATACAAAATACAAGACAATGTAAACATGAAAAATTACAACAAAAGTAACAACAGGAAGAATTGTATTTAACACCTATATTATCTATATCTTCTAAATAAATTATATTGACTCCAAATGCATTATAGTGGTGGCACAGCAGTTCTACAACTGGATTACTGAGTGGATTATTAAGGGTTTAAGCCCATTTACCTGTATTGTTGCTGTCTCACTAGTAAGACACTCTGGATACACGCATCGGCAACTTTTCAACCCTTTTAAAACTCTTACACATTAAAACTTCCACTGTATAATTGTTTTGTGCAGGTTTATGGAGTACATACCCAGTTTTGGAGCAATGTCTGGCTTGCTCTCTAATCTGTTCAACATCTGAAGAAGGTTTGCTGGACTCTGTACATCTCTCCAGGATATAGATTCCACTGGGTTTTCTCCATATACAGCCACTGCTACCTGGGTTTTATTATGACCTGAAAAATATACATTCATATTCACAGTAACAATTGAAACACTGCATATACAAAATACCCTACAGCCTTGAAATTCATCCACTATGTATTTTTAAATAGAAAAAGGAATTTTTCTTTATTTCCTTTATATTTACAAAAAAAGCAATGTATGATGCAAGACAACAATCTAAAATGAAACATAATTAAATAATTATCATTTTAATAATTATTAAAAAGATGGTTAACCCTGATTTTCTTGGTCTTAGATCTGATCTGAAAAGTCTATTTCTTTATTTATGAGTATATTATATCTACATTGTAAAAGCAAAGGGTGTGTACACAGTTAGTGGGTATATCTGTATATCTCATTCCAGTACAAATACTAGTCTAAATTGTTGGATAAGATACTGATCCAGTATCATTTTCAATCCAATTCACTTTCCTATTGTATACAGTAAATTGAATTAATTGCTTCCTTCTGTATATATCAATTATTATAGCAATACTAGTAATAATAATGTTGTTGCATAGCTAAATTGTAATTAGCTTTTAGTTTGACATTGTGTGTTTTGGTAACATCAGGTATTCATTATAAAGTGACTATTTGACAGTGACATGCATCAAAGAATACATAAACAATGAAGGACTAAAAAATGGGTCTTCTTTACAAACACCAGGGGTGAGTAGATGGTGTTAAACACAATTGGACTTTCTGTTTTTTATAACATGTGGTATTCACTTGTTTGTAGGTGGCATGGCACAGCCTACTTACAGTCTACTACAGACACAAGTGGCAGGGAGCAAATAAAAGTGCCCAGGACCCACACTATTGTGTCATCTACTCTAACACGTGCAGCACCTCGCAGTCACTGGCTGTTTGAATATGTATATTGATTAGATCAGTGGACTGGGGTAGCCATAGCAAAACTGTAATTGTGTAATCAGTTAATCATGTTATGTTGATTTTTATGTGTGCTTAGAATCATTGTCCTGCTGAAAGATCTAACCATGGCCTATTTTAAGCTTTCTGGTTGAGACTGCAGATCTTGATTTAATATCTGCTGGTACTTTATTTAGTCCATGATTTTATGTATTTAAAAAGTTGTACAGGGCCCTTGGAAGCAAGATTCCACTAAGACCATAAAACTAGCCCCAATAAATTTTGTAGCACTGTCTGGCAAACTGTAAGCATTTCAGCTTTGTTGATCCTTGACAGCAGAGGCAATCTTGTGGCCACTCAACAAACAATGTTTGTTTATGAAGGCAGAATCTCATTGTAGTTAGGGATACGTTCCAACTCTAAGACCTAACTAATGTCTGCAATTTCCCTGTGATCAAAAATTGATAAAATTGATCATATTTATACCCCAGAAAGTCATGGCAGCTCATTTAAGCATTCCTATCCGCTCTGGGGAAATGTAAAGGCATAAAATATAAATAGGAATATACAGTATTTCTGTAAATAAAGGGTGCCAATAATGGGGGAGGCAAAATTACAGGATTGGATGGTAAGAAAACATTTAAAACTATTAATAATTCACATATCAGTCTCCACACAAACTGTCATCATCGTTAGACTGTGAGAACTTTTGCACTCAACTAAAAAAAAGAATTCCAATAATTTCCAGAAACACTGGCTTACCAATGTCAGTACTCTTAATAAAGGATCTGACAAATGTTTTCAGATCTTCAAACTGATCACCAGAAGTGCCTCTCAGCAAAAACAGTACATCCATGGGCTTGGAGCAAGGCACTACAATACAAATAAATAAATAAATAAAGAATAAGACAAGATACTAAAATTAATACAAATACGTGAGTTCAAGAGGGAAGTTTATAATAAGATCATGCTGGTTCTGACCTGAAGGGGGCAGTGTAGGTCTAGGTGGTAGTACAGGTATGTACGGTCCTTTTCTTGTTCTTGTGATGTTAACCAGTAAAGGCCCCAGTGAGCGGAGCTGTTCAGGATTCTTCAGCATGATGGGAGCATGTGGGAAACTCAGCGGCTCTAGATCCACCTCTTGTACATGTGGACCAATCCCGATAGGAATCACCTGCGTGTGGGTGGAGCTTGGTGGCCTCTGAATCACATCAGTGGGTGGATTCTGAGTTATCAGAAATACCATCTGGCCTGAAGAGTGATTAGGTGTCTGGGTAGTGGTGGATTCATAGAGGGAGCGAATGGCGTGCCCTGTGTTGATCTGGGCACCCCCACGCCAGCGGATCTCTTTCAGTTTGCGCAATATCACCTCCCTGCGCTGAATCTCCATCTGGTTAATTTCGATGGTAACACTGAAGGAGTATTGCATGATCGTGATACGGTATTTTTCCTCACTGTGTTGTTCAAATGTAGTCAGAATATCGATTAGTGAATCTCGTGTACGGTTAAAACCTTCCTCCCCTACGCTGTCAGACCCCTCTAGCAGGATGGTGATGTCATGGATGGTCACTGAAGAAGGAGAAGGGGTAGTTCCAGGGCTGGGGATGCTGGGAAATGCAGTCATTACTGCAGCTATAGGTGGAGAAGTGGTAGATTTGGTTAATTCTGTATTTTGGATAATGGAGGCATGAGTTGTGGTGGTTGTAGTGGCGGTGGTGGTGGCTTTAGGGGTGGATTTCTTTGGTGGCTCTGGGTCTAGTCCCAGGGTGCAGAGATAATCGGTGATCTCTAAAGCTTTATTCTCTAATTCCCCAACACTGCTCAGCACATATGCCCGGCTACTGGGTGTGGCCTTGGTGATTTCATTAACCTGTGCCAGGCTGACGTCAGGTCCGAGGGCGATGGTGAGAACAGTGATGTCTTTTTTCTTTAGCAGCCGCTGGGTGGTGCGCATTGTCCTTGGGTTAGTGCTAGCTGTCAACAAAATAGCAACACGCCCAGCGTGATCTCGCTTGTTCTTGTCGTAAATATATACAGATAGGTACTTGATGGCTTCATCCATGAAGGCGACATCCCCACCACTGTAGTGCATTTCACGCACCATTTTCTTAAAGAGCCACTTCTGCACCTGCATGTTGTAGCTCTTTACTCCTGAATGGAAGAGTAGGACCGTAGCTCGAGTGTAGGCAGAGCCCATGCGGAAGCGCTCCACAACTCCCAGAATAAACTGTTTCACCAAACCAAAATCATCCTCACTGAGAGACGAGGAGCCGTCAACCAGGAAGGCTAGATCCATTGCTCTATTGCAGGCATCCTCTGGCACCGCTGTGGAGAAGGGGAGGGGCGTGGGTGTAGTAAACGCAGTGGTTGGAGAAAGTGTTGTGGTTGGGCCAGAGGGAGGGCATGGACCGCATGTCAAAGTGTTGTCCTCACAGTGACTGAAATGTAAAGCAACAAAGATATGTTTTAGTAACTCAAAACGTACCAACATTCATGTGTCCACTTGCATTTTATAGCTTTTAGAGTTAATTGTGGGGTTCCCCAAGTATCTATCTTGGGTCAAATCTTCTTCTCATTATATATGCTGCTGCTAGGGTTTATCTTTAATTGGCATGAAATACAATTTTATTGTGATGCCTATGACACCTAAATAAGTCTCCTGTGGAAGTCTGAATCTGGTTCTCTGTTTCTGTCTTTTAAATTAATTACAATATATAAAAATGGATGAACTTTCTCAGCTTAAATAAAGCTTCTAGTTAACTAGTTATATTTGGACAACATGATCTTTTGAACAAGCATAGTGATCTTGGCCTATTAGCTTACTATAAATAATGTTTTGTTTTTTGTTTTGCGAATCAGTTGTAAAATAGCTTCTTTTAGTTAAGAATTTGAATCCAACTAAAATAAAGACCTATTTGTCTTTTAAGGATTTTGAAAGGGTCATCCATGCGTTTATTTCTTTTTAGTTACATTACTGTAATTGTTTGTATGTAAGCGTTGATCAATTGTCTCTTCGTTGGTTGCAACTGGTTCAAAATGCAGCAGCCCGTCTTTTAACCAGGGAGAACGGGATTTGATAATACCTGTTTTGGCATCTCTTCACTGACTTTCAGTAAAATTTAGGATTGACTTTAATATAGTACTGTTGGTTTTAAGCCCCTAAATGAGAAGGCACTATCATACCTTGCAGAAATTCTGCAAGTTTGTGTACTATTGAAAGCTCCTAGGTCTGGAAACTGTAAGGGGTGGTCTTGGGGCTAGGCAGACTCCAGCCACTCAGGGTCAACAGCGAGCCGGCAATCAGGCCTAATGCACAGCACCTGTGCACAGGTCTATAAAGAGACAGAGAAGCAGCCAGAACTTGCTGGTTCTTTGTCTCATGTGAGCAAACACACACAGCCGGTAATCTGGGTAGAGGACTGAGAGTGTTCACTCTCACCCTCATTTCTCTCTTGTCTCAAGTTCCTCTTTCTCTCTCTTGCAAAGGAAAAGAAAACAAAAGGAAAGAAAGAAAATACATATATATGTATATATTAGTTAGTAAATATTAAAATACTAGTTCCTTCATTCTCTCAGTTAATTTATTGTAGTCTCACTTCCCACTTTCTGTTGGGAAAGCCTGTTGTTATAATTTCTTCTTTTCCTCATAAATCTTGAGGTTTTCAGTGTCTCCCCTGGCCGTCCTTTGTTATTAGTTTTTTCCCGCTCAAACATTTCCCCAAAACAGGTGTTTTTGTATTTTCCTTTTGTAACTGTTTAAGCTTATTGGTTTTTATCCACCTGAGTCAAAATAGTTTCTAGAGAGCCTATGTGGCTGAGTGGTAGAGCTTTTGCTCATTAATGTGACGGCCTGGGTTCAAGTCCCACTTGGAGAGTCTTTCATTTTTTAGTTAAATTATCTATTCCACAATCAGACCACTAAGCACTTGGGTCCTATTCCTAATTGGTCTGGTGGCTCATGCAGTAAATCCACCACTGGGTGCACACCTTTACAGTAATCTAATGCTTGTAGAAACACCAAGGTTCAAGCTCCTTTTTAGGAGCTGCTTCAGTTTTATGAAAAAACTTGCCTTCTCAGATTAGGACTGCACAATAGCTAGGTGTTTTTAATTAAATGCTTTAGTTAAACGCATTTAACACTGACTGGGTGGTTTAATGATTATAATTGGTGTTGTTTTATTATGAAAAGTGGTAACAAGCTTTAGACATATTCTTTTAGTTTAACATAATTTATACAGATTTTTTTCTCTCCCATTTTCTCCCAATTTAGTGTAACCAATTTGTCTTCCGCTGTTGGGGACCCCCAATTTTTTTGCAGTTGAGGAGGGTATATTGCTGCTCACGCCTCCTCCAACCTTAACAGAACCCTCTTCCACCCATGCAGTCTGCACAGGGGCCTCCATCCGCCAATCCAGGGTCCTTGCACAGCGTTTGAAAACCCCACCCACATATTCCGGGTATCCCTCCCTGCAGACACTGCCACTTATGCCTGCTAGATGGTGCCCAGCCAACCGGTGGCAACACCGAGTTTTGAACCGAGGAGTTCAGAATTTCGGCGCTGATGTGCTAGCGGAATATTCCGCTGCGCCACCTGGGCACCCATTTATACTGATTTTAAGATCAGTTAAATGTACAAACATACAAACAGCTTAGGGATTAAATATTTTTTAGATACAAAGTATTAATGTAAAATAAATAGAACGTACCATATCTGACAAAGATGAGGATCATTATGATTCAGAATGATCTGCTTTCCATGGGAAATTCGTTCTCCATTGTGCATGCACACCTTGCACTGAGATGGTTCCACGCAACGTTGCAGAACCTCATCTAACACCTGACCTGAGGGAGACGGGGATAATCCATAATGTGTACACACTTCAAGAACTAGCGTTCAGATATTAGTCTGTTCAGCTTATTTAGTTTATTTTTATAATATCCCACAGTCATACTAACAAACGACGTGAATACTGAAAATAATTTACAACTCCAGAAACCTTCAGGAAAAAGTTCAGGCATGCAAGACATAAAAGCATTTACCACTTTGTAACGTTGCTATTGCATTGCACATAACTTTAAATAAACTGAAGTTGAGCAGAGAATACTGTCTGCAATGAAAAAAATAATGTAAGGGAATGGCGGAAGGTCTTGAACCTATTACAGTTACATTGTGGGTGATGTAAAAACACTCCTGGACCACTTGAACCACTTGAACCTGCAGTGTGAATGTGACCGATCTATGTACAGATTCAATACTGTGTAAATCTATACTGTATTTGTGTGTTAAATACCTGGTGGGCAGAAGGCATGGCAGCCCTCTAGACAGGTGTTTGGGCAATTCAAGGGTTCTGGATGCTGGCATGTTCTTGGGCAGGCACTACCACATGCATTATACCTCCACTCACACTCTAGACCTGCGTCTTTGTTGAAATCCTCACAGCTCAGAGCTGAAACACAAAATGGAACATATGACCACATGAAAAAAAAATGTGAACAACTAACAATGACCAAGATTTCTGCTTTACCATATAATACTTATAGTATAGTATAGTAGTGTGTTTCTTTCTGAAGTCAAAATCATATAAAATTTATGAAGCTATTATGGTTTTTTTATTACAAACATAAAGGTTTGTGAACCTGTGGACAAATGATCAGTACACCAGCCATTAGCCAGGTGTTTAAGCTCTAGTAAAATATAAGGATTATTAAGGTGCTCTGGCCCATACCAAAGTTTACAAATGTCTTACAAATGATTCTCAAAAAATACATTCATTTTATGTTCATTAAAAAATATACAAATAGTCTTCAAATCAATAAAAAAAGCACTGGTGCTACTCTTAAAAGTGGACATTCTGCCAGGGTCCTTCCAAACGCACAATGTGCAGTAGTTCAGGAAGTAAAAAAAACCTCCCAAAAGATATGTTACAGTAAAATACATGCAATACCTGAACCTCCAAATCTTCCATTGTCTCTATATGTGTCTCAAGTTTGCCAATTTCAAGTGGATGTGTCAATACTTTTAATACAATCTTTAATGAAATATTTTAAAAATAGTTACATTTGCATTTTAGAATGGCAAAGAGGTGGTAGATTAAATAAACACTACAACTTAAAGTCCTGGAGTGGGCTGTTCATACAAGCACAGCCAAAAATCCAAAACATTCTTCCATTCCATTGTGGAAGTCTGTTTAGCAGCTATAGCAAACATTATTTCTGCTAAACAAGGTTCTACCAGCTATTTAATGCCAGAGTTTGCATATTATTTTCAGGCAGGACAGTAAATTAAAAGTATAATTGTTTGTGCTATTAATATGGTAAAGTATTTGAGTAAAACCCTGCCAGACCAAATTTCACAAATAATGCAAAATCCAAGCAATTCCAGGAAATAAAAAAAACACACTTTACAGTACAAGCATAACATTGTTTTTCACTCCCTTGGATTTCAACTTTACATTATATATTATATATATTATTATTATTATTTATATATATATATAATATATAATGTAAATATAATATATATATAATATATAATGTATATATATATATATATATATAATATATAATGTAAAGTTATATATTATATATATATATATTATATATTTTACATATATATATATATATATATATATATATACAGTATATACAGTATATATATTTATATATATATATATATACTGTATGTATATACAGTGTATCACAAAAGTGAGTACACCCCTCACATTTCTGCAAATATTTCATTATATCTTTTTTATGGGACAACACTATAGACATGAAACTTGGATATAACTTAGAGTAGTCAGTGTACAACTTGTATGGCAGTGTAGATTTACTGTCTTCTGAAAATAACTCAACACACAGCCATTAATGTCTAAATTGCTGGCAACATAAGTGAGTACACCCCACAGTGAACATGTCCAAATTGTGCCCAAATGTGTCGTTGTCCCTCCCTGGTGTCATGTGTCAAGGTCCCAGGTGTAAATGGGGAGCAGGGCTGTTAAATTTGGTGTTTTGGGTACAATTCTCTCATACTGGCCACTGGATATTCAACATGGCACCTCATGGCAAAGAACTCTCTGAGGATGTGAGAAATAGAATTGTTGCTCTCCACAAAGATGGCCTGGGCTATAAGAAGATTGCTAACACCCTGAAACTGAGCTACAGCATGGTGGCCAAGGTCATACAGCGGTTTTCCAGGACAGGTTCCACTCGGAACAGGCTTCGCCAGGGTCGACCAAAGAAGTTGAGTCCACGTGTTCGGCGTCATATCCAGAGGTTGGCTTTAAAAAATAGACACATGAGTGCTGCCAGCATTGCTGCAGAGGTTGAAGACGTGGGAGGTCAGCCTGTCAGTGCTCAGACCATACGCTGCACACTGCATCAACTCGGTCTGCATGGTCGTCATCCCAGAAGGAAGCTGACGCACAAGAAAGCCAGCAAACAGTTTGCTGAAGACAAGCAGTCCAAGAACATGGATTACTGGAATGCCCTGTGGTCTGACGAGACCAAGATAAACTTGTTTGGCTCAGATGGTGTCCAGCATGTGTGGCGGCGCCCTGGTGAGAAGTACCAAGACAACTGTATCTTGCCTACAGTCAAGCATGGTGGTGGTAGCATCATGGTCTTGGGCTGCATGAGTGTTGCTGGCACTGGGGAGCTGCGGTTCATTGAGGGAAACATGAATTCCAACATGTACTGTGACATTCTGAAACAGAGCATGATCCCCTCCCTTCGAAAACTGGGCCTCATGGCAGTTTTCCAACAGGATAACGACCCCAAACACAACCTCCAAGATGACAACTGCCTTGCTGAGGAAGCTGAAGGTAAAGGTGATGGACTAAACCCAATTGAGCACCTGTGGCGCATCCTCAAGTGGAAGGTGGAGGAGTTCAAGGTGTCTAACATCCACCAGCTCCGTGATGTCATCATGGAGGAGTGGAAGAGGATTCCAGTAGCAACCTGTGCAGCTCTGGTGAATTCCATGCCCAGGAGGGTTAAGGCAGTGCTGGATAATAATGGTGGTCACACAAAATATTGACACTTTGGGCACAATTTGGACATGTTCACTGTGGGGTGTACTCACTTATGTTGCCAGCCATTTAGACATTAATGGCTGTGTGTTGAGTTATTTTCAGAAGACAGTAAATCTACACTGCTATACAAGTTGTACACTGACTACTCTAAGTTATATCCAAGTTTTATTTCTATAGTGTTGTCCCATGAAAAGATATAATAAAATATTTGCAGAAATGTGAGGGGTGTACTCACTTTTGTGATACACTGTATATATATATTATTTTTTTAGAGTAAATAACTACACACTAGGTGTGCAATATTTTTTATTGTATTTCTTTTATATTATATGTATAAAAATGTTGATGTGTTCAATACTTATTTCCCCCGCTGTATATATATATATTATTTTTTACATAATATATTGTATATATAATATATATATATATATATATATATATATATATATATATATATATATATATATATATATATATATATATATATATATAATATATAATATATATATATATATATATATATATATATATATATATATTATTTTTTTTGAGTAAATACCGTAACTACACACTAGGTGTGCAATATTTTTTATTGTATTTCTTTTATATTATATGTATTTCTTTCTGTTTTTCCTGTCTTCATACTACTGTAACAAGTTAATTTCCCTAAGGGGATCAATAAAGTCTTAACTTATCTTATCTTATTTTATCTTATCTTATCTTATACACATTCCATTTTCAATTGTGTATTTTCTTCATCTGTAGATGTTACTGTTGTGAGATGAACTCACGGCACAGATCATTGGACCTCCACTCTATAAACACTCCGTGCTGGGCACACTCATGGGCATAAGCAGCAATGGCATCACAGAAGCAAGAGCAGTCTCCAACAGACGAACATGAACATGTGTCATGAGTGCAGATTTCCCAGTACGGCTCCGGGTCCACCTGAGACACAGGACAAGAGAATTACACTTGGTCAACATGTTCTGTTTGGGTTATTTTTGTGAACAATATCAAATTATTTAGGAAAGATGTTTATAGATGTGAGTTACACAAATACAATACCAATTTTCTGATTTATTTAAATGTAATTATGAAATTGGCTATTAGTATGCCCACCTTTAGCATCTGTTAGAGTTTTAATTCTTTTGGCTAAAGTCCTAAATGGTTTCTGGTTAGATACACCTATAGTATGTATTCAGAAAGTAGACTAAGCTTAAACGTTAAAGGTTGCATCAGTATTGTTATGAAATCAAGATGTTTTCTGATCAAGAAAACTGGGTGTTACTGACCACTCTGTTACACTTCTTGAAGAGAGGGCTGCTGAGGACACGACATGACTGTTCCACGGTGACCAGCTTTACTATGTCACTATTGCATGGAGGTGCCACCTGTACACACTCAAATATTAGCAGTTACATTTATTAAAGAAACATATATATGAAATACTCTAAATAGAATTCAGATGTTGAAGCCAATGAGCACCTGAACAGCATCAGCACAGCTGGGTCGGACCTTCCAGGAGTTTCCAAAATCTACAGGATCCACCTCCATTTGATTGTTGCTGCTCAATAGGTCGTTATTTTGACTGCCATCAAAGTTACCACACAAACCACAGACTCTGCCCTGAAATACAAATACACATACTGACCTTAATCAAAGAAAGTTTTTTCAATCTAGATGTAGTGATTAAAATAATATTTTTTTAATTTCTTACTCTTTTTTACTGTGGCCAAAAACTACAAACATTTAGGGGAGATACTATACAATATAAACTTAAAGTATTTTCCCCAACCATTTTGTAATTAATTAATTTTAGAATAATAATAATAAAAAGATTTATTTATATAGCGCCTTTCACAGTCTCGAGGTCGCTTTACGGGAGAAGAGGAACAAAAATACTGTTTGAAAAGAAAAATCTTCAGTAGGGATTTAAAAGAAAAGATAGAAGAGTAATCTCACAGGATTAAGGCAGAGAGTTCCAGAGTTTAGGAGCAAATCCCAAATCAGGATTTTTATTATTTCTACTAGTATGTTTAAATCACACAGAGTTGAAATGTAAACACACAGGTTCGAATCTAGAATTCCCAGGTTCAAATCATGGGCTAGAATAATAGACCACTGTGCCTTCCTGGGTGCTTTTACCCTATTATTGTATGTTTATGTGTGCTAGCAACATAACATTTGTACAGGTTGTAAGTCAACAAGCTGAAACCATTGAGATTTATACCTGTAATCTAAAACTTGTTTTGGGTTTATTTTATTTCTAAAAACCACCTGGTGGGATACATATTGAAAAAATGGCCCCAAGAAAAGGGCAAAACCACCCAAACATTACTCTAAGCTTTTACACCCATTATTGAAGACCACTGCCTACCTTGTATTGGCCGTTGATCTGAAGTATAATGCGAGTGCCCCTGTCCCAGGTGAGAGAGATGTGTTTTCCTAGAAGAACAATGTAATAGAGTCCAGAGCGCACAATCTCAACATCAGTTTCCTTCATCACAGGCCTCCTCATCTTCACCTGTACAGAATGTAAAAGGAATTTGAACAGAATATTTCTAAGATAGATAACCATAAGTTTAGCATTTAAATGTTTTCACTGTGACCTCTTCATGCTCCATGGTGATCAGTCCTCCCATGTAAAACACACTGATGCTTTTCCTGCAGCGATGTCCTACCACCCCACAGGCAGAGTTCTCCACCAGCACCCGAAATGTACCATCCAAACCATTACAGTAATCCTACAGACAGATAATACGAAAAAAATTAAGTGAAATATAAAAACAAAGGTTCAAACAGAGGTGATGTGTTTGACTAACCTGAGCAAGAATGTACTGACAGGGTCCTGGAAAGGAGAATTTTAGTCCATCAAAACTGATGTAGTGTGACTCTCCTACTGTACGGCACACACCATCACACACTCGTTGAGTACAGTTCCACTGCCGTCCAGCACACACACTGTCGGAGTCATAAAGAAGTAAGATTAATGCACTTTATAGATAATTATAAGCTCTACAGCCTAAAAATTTACTACATAGGGAGATTTATTGTACTACTAGTGTGCTTTTGGTATGTGGGGTTAAAAACTGACCACCCATAAGAAACTTATGTCAACAGGTACCAATATACAAATGCAAAGAAAAGAAGTGTATGTGTTTCTAAGCTTTTTTCATTGTCTCTTGCTGTTTTCATGTAACTGCCCACTGTGGGGCAGTGGGTAGTGCTGTTACCTCACAGCACAAAGAGCCTGGGTTTGATTCCCTGGCCAAGTGGCCACGGTATTTTCTGTTTAGAGTTTGCATGTTCTCCCTGTGTTCACATAGGTTTTCTCCAGGTGCTCTGGTTACCTCCCACAATTACAAATGGAGGTCAGGTCAAATTGAATTACTAAAATTGCCATATGTGTAAGTATGTGTGTGTGTGCTCTGTAATGGACTGGTAACCCATCCTGGGTGTTTCCTACATTCTGCCCAATAAATCAGACCACCATGACAAAAAAAATGGCATGTTTTATGAGTCGTCTTAAAGAGTCGTCTGGAAGCACTGCGCCTTCCTGGGTGCTTTTACCCTAGTATTGTGTGTTTACTTGTGCTAGCAACATAACTGGTTTGGTTGAGGGTTCACCATTTTGCAAAAAACAACATAGTAATTAGCTCAGACACAATCTTTGAAAATGCAACAACATCTACAGACCATAAAATTATTTTAAAAAATCAATGAATCCAAAAAGATCTTGTTTCAGCAAGTCATGTTGCTTTGTTTGGATAAGCTTAAAGTTCAAGACTGGCAAAATCTGATATTCAGTCATTTTGTTGCAGAATGGCATGGCAATTCATGTAGTGTCTGAATAGATTGCTAAATTAATCACACAGTAATAAATGTCCAAATCATTATCTGTATCTGAGTCAGATCCCTAGCTAACACTAAGTGTAGACTAGAGGCTTTTAATCTCCTTTACTATTTGCTACAGAAATAATAAGAACAAGTTTGGGTGTCAAAGTATTTTTTCAAAATGTTTAAAGAAATTTCATTGATTATGTAATTAGGTGTAACAACTATGCAGAAATAGAAGAAATCCTGTAGCCTGTACAGAGCCCTGACATCAAAAAGTACAATAGTAATTGTCATGCCATGTCCTCTCGTCCGGCATTAATGCATGACCTTGCAAAATTTTTGATCTTGGGCTTGGGCTTAGAGCACATCCCATCCCCACCGTCCACTGAATTTTTCATACAGATGTATTACCAGGTGTTGCAGTCTATATTGATACTCTGTCCAGGAAAATAGGGCTGGTTGTTATGGAAACATGGACACTGGTTCGGAGGAATGCATTCTTTTTTATGACGAACCTGCAAACAGAATCATTGAACCTTCAATGAAAATATGTTAATTAAAAGTATTGAACAATTTAAAGATTACACAAAGAGACATACATACCGTCCCAGGAGGGCACACACAGCCAGAGATGCAGCCCTGGCTCACACATTCAAAGTCCAAGTTCTGGCATGTTTTAGCACATTCGATTCCCACGTCTCTCGTACTCTCACACTGTAGATGCTGCAGTGGGGTCGGGCAGGACAGAGATCGCCGATCTGCAACCAGACAAATACACTTATGCTAAAAATGTGATCATATTCAAATACAAAACAATACATTTTATATAAATGTTCTAGCTCAGTAGTTAGGGTACTGGACTAGTAATCAGTAGGTTGCTGGTTCAAGCTCCACCACTGCCAGTTTGCCTCTGTTGGGCCTGTGAGCGAAGTCCTTAACCCTCAATACCTAATATTGTATTTAGTCATAACTGTAAGTGGCTTTAGATAAAAAGATATAAATCTTAATAAAAGTTTAATAATTTTGTCAGGCCAAAATGGTATATTTCACATGATGTAACATGCACTTCATTAGTTTACAATTTATTCATTCATCCTTAGTAACCTCATTATCATGGTCACGGTAGTTAAGAGCCAGCCAGTAAGCACTGGGCACAAGACTGGCATACGCCTAGGGCAATACAAATTCAAACAAAGCTTACAAAGCTTACACTTGATAATTCAGATAATTCAGTCGCTGATTTTCTGTTTTTTTTACTATGGACTTACATTTATTTTGATATTTTGCTAGTTAATTTATTTTATTTTAATATACATCAACCAGGCATAACATTATGAGCACTGAGAGGTAAAGTGAACAACACTGATTATCTCTTCATCACGACACCTGTTAGTGGGTGGGATATATTAGGCAGCAAGTGAACATTTTATCCTCAAAGTTGATGTGTTAGAATCAGGAAAAATGGGCAAGCGTAATGATTTAAGAGAGTTTGACAAGGGCCAAATTGTGATGGCTAGGTTAGAGCATCTCCAAAACTACAGCTCTTGTGGGGTGTTCCCGGTCTGCAGTGGTCAGTATCTATCAAAATTGGTCCAAGGAAGGAACACTGGTAAACCGGCGTCATGGGCAGCCAAGGCTCATTGATGTACATGGGGAGCGAAGGCTGGCCCGTGTGGCCCGACAGAGTCCATGCCTCAACGGGTCAGGGCTGTTTTGGCAGCAAAAGGAGGACAACACAATAGTAGGAAGGTGGTCATAATGTTATGCCTGATCGGTGTATGACTCTGAGCTACAGTACTTTATTACAAATGCTTGATTCCTGTTTTAATGAAGTGTAAATTAAAAATTAGTATTTTTTGTAGTTATTTTGCCTGTTTTTACTGGTTGTTTTATATTTTGCTAGTTTATTCATTTTCTTTTATTATATGACTCTGAGCTACAGTACTTTAGTTAAGTGCTTGATTCTAATGTTTTATTATAAAGTGTAATTTTTTTATTTTGTGTAGTTTTGTTTTTACTGGTTGTTTCATTTTTTTTTAAAAAGTACAGTATTTATGTACTTGGTCTCTAGATGAATCCAGATGTGCTTAAAGTACATTATAGTATTTATTATAATATTATAATATACATTATATTAAAACAGGCTGCATTGCCCAACAAATGTAATTCATACATACTTTTTAAAATAATTATGTCCATACATAAGATGGTTGAAAATAATTTCCTTTTTAATTAAATTAAAGTAAGATGTTGTTTTCCCCTCAAAATTCGATTTGATTTTTACAGTGAAGTTCCAAACACAGAGGAAACACAGATGTTTTTACCTCTTGAAGGTGCAGGTTCATCAAAAAAGAGGTCTGATAGCACAGACGGTGAGAGATCACTGGAACTGCAGCGCATGGAGCCATTCTCACAATAACTATAAAAAACACATTTTATATTTGAACACATAATAAAAGTAAATAAGCAGAAAACATTAACAGAATGTAGGTGTATTTCTGACTGACCAGATTGAGTGGTGATCAGCGAACATGTCATTGGGCTGGTAGATTTCTCCATCATAGTGACACGTGCAGTGGTCTGGTGCTACACAGAGTCCTGTATCGCTGAGATAAAGCCCACGAGGACAGAAACAACCCTCCTCACAAACACTGTCACACTTAATGTCCGGCATAGACAGTGAACGACACGTCTGGTTACATGCACTTCCACACGCATCGTACACCTGGTCACCTGGACAGGCCAGTTCTGTTTGTACACACACATGTAAAAAACAAGTAACTTTTTATAAAACATGGCTAAATAATCTAATATATTTTACTAATTATAGTTCTGTGTACACACTCTTGTGTATAGTTATGCTGGAACATAAAGGCCCTTCCCAGTTACAGCCCCAGCCTTGCCCGGCTCTTAGAGCACATGGACTTTTGTTTACTGTTGATGTTCCACTCTTCCCTGTGTCTCCGCCTCTGCCTCTTGATTTGCCCTCAACTGCAGCAGACAAAAGTTGGCCACTAGTCTGCTGGGTGGGAAAAGACCGGACTAAAAAGAAAGTTGGGTCTTTGGCACTGTGTAAGGACCCTGGTTAGTAGCCCGAGGCGGCTGTGTAAAAGTACTAAACGCTAAAATCAGCGTGCGACTCCCCATGCTAGAGACTGGCCTTACACACAAATCCACCAAGGTATGGGTTAATAAGACGGCGTCGGTGGACTGCACATGTGTCGGAGGGAGCATGTGTCAGGCAAATATACCCTCCTTGAATGTGATCAGGGTCTCCAACAGCGGAAGACTAATTGGCTATGTTAAGTGACGCACATGATTTTTGACTTTTCGCGACAGTTTTTTAGTAATTGTTGGTTCAAGCAAATTTCAGTCAACATTTAATAAAGATCATTATAAACAACACAGAACTTTTAAGTCTGTGTTAACAAAAATGTTGGCAAGTTGTCATTAATGTTAAAGGCAAAGAACAATCAAAGTGTGTTACCGCAGTATCCCTGTCTCCTCCAGTCGATCAGCACTCCCTGCGCTGAGCATGCGGCTGCGTAGCTGCTCACAGCTGCACATAGACAAGCGTGGCCATCTGCACAGGAGCACACGTCATAGCGGCAATTCTTCAGGTATGGACCAGGGCTCACCTTGTGATGGCATGGTTCGAATTTCACCGATAGCATCACTGCACATTCCTCTTCTGCAAAGTTTACTGTACATTACACAGAGACAAACACAATTTTAAATCAAACTGTGTGTGTGTGTGTGTGTATATGTGTCTGCAAATGCTTGTATGAAAATGTGCAATGGCTCACAAATGTAACCAGGAAAAGAAAAAACACTGAGGACAGGGCATGAACACAATTTTGGATAGGGCATCAGTCTATTACAGGCTAACATGCCCATTCACCCACTCTTACATGTTCATGTGTGTGTGTGTGTGTGTACCTCTCTTTGGATTTAAGCTGCATGGATCAGTGGGTTGCTTTTGGATGTTGTCACACTCCGCGTTCATCTTCCAGGCATTTCCAAAACCTTCAACTTGTGTCTCTACCAGGCCGCCCGCGATTAGAAAGTCATCACCTTGGTTACGGTTATAGTTTCCACACAGGCCACATGTTTTCCCTGCATACACTGGACTAAGCTATGTACATACACACAAACACACACAACAAATGTCTATGCATTTAAAATTTAAAATTATATGTACAAATCAGAAAACAGAATACATTCTGTTACATTAATAAATTCTTACATTTATTTTGACTTTTAGTTTTACTGCAGTCATTTTATTTATTAATAAACATCCATTTCTGTATTCAGGCCTACAACACATTCCAAAAAAAGTTGGGACAGTAAAGAATATACCACTTTGTAATGTTGCCATTCTTTTTCACCACACTTAAAAGATGTTTAGGCACTGAAGATACCAAACCACAGCACTATGGCGTTGTGGTTGACAACATTTTTTGTTCTGAAATTCTCCACACATTCTACAGTATATTGTGGACAGGTCAGGGCTGCAGGCAGGCCAGCCCTGTACCCGTACTCCATTCTTCCACAGCCATGCCTTTATAATGTGTGCAGCAAGTAGTTTCTCATTGTCATGTGTGGACGTCTACGGACATTAATTAATGCTGCCATCACAGAAGTTTAAATTGCCACTGACAGGACACTGACACAAGCCCATATAATGACAGACCCTGTTTGAAATCACTTCATTTTTTTCTATTTATTTATGCATTAATTTAATTTAGCGTAGTCAATTTGTCTTCTGCTGCTGGGGGATCCCTGATTGCAGTCGAGGTGGGTACACTGCTGCTCATGCCTCCTTCGACTTGCGTGCAGCCCTTAGCGAAACCTTTTTTCACCTATGTATTTTGCACAGGCGCCTCTCTATCTGTCGATCAGGGTCCTTACACAGCATTTGAAGACCCCACCCACATAGTCCGGTCATTCCGCCCTAGCAGAAACGTGTCTGCTGTAGGCACTGCCAATTATGCCCGCTAGACGGCGCTCAGCCGACCGGTGGCAACGCCGAGTTTCAAACCGAGGAGTTCAGAATCTCGGCGCTGGTGTGCTAGCGGAATATCACGCTGCGCCACCTGGGCACTGACATTTTTTGTACCTCATTACTAGCCCTAAATTGTCCCCATCACAGTTATTTTGGAATGTGTTGCCGGCCTGAAATGCAAGAATGAATGTGTATTAATAAATGAAATGAAGTTGACCAGACAGAACATGAATTATCTTGGGGTCATACTGTCTGCAATGAAAAAAAAGTCAAAATAAATGTAAGACTGTGGACACTGTTTTTTTTATTCACACTCACTTACCCTGAGTCGTACACGTCCATGACCATCCCAGTCCAGCTGGAGATTATCTCCATAATTCAATCTTACTGATGACAAGACAGTGCTCTGGATACGCAGCGCTCCTACACACATACATTCACACACATTCACACATCACTGTTAGCTGGGTACAAGCATAAGCAGGAATAAGTTCTGCTCATGGAACAGTATGGATTAACACACCATTGATTAACGGTGTTTGAATGTCCAGGCCGTCCACAGAGACCACACCTCCATGTTTCAGCCTTATTGTCTGATTGGACAGGTCATGAAATTTCAGGGTGACAGAACGTGTACACACAGCATCCTGGTCATCTGCACACTGGTATAAACACAGACAAAAATAATCAAAGTCCACTTGAAAAGAAGTTTGAGTAAAGTAAATAAGTAAATAAATGCCATTTGTAGAGCCCTCTGTTGGATGTAAGGTTCTCGTCTTTGCCCTTTATGCACAGCTATTTTTAAGGATTCTATGAATTCTTCAATAATATTATGGACTGTAGATGGTAAAATCCCAAATTGTTTTGCAATCATGCATAAGAAATTGTTATTCTTAACTGTAGGGCTATTTGCTCACACAGTCTGACCTATCATTGCTCATAAACAACTTTGCATTTTATTAATTCCCCTTTTTCACCCAATCAAGTCTGATGAGTCATTGTGTTCCAAAATATTATAAAATTGCTCTGTTTTACTCACACAAGGGTTAGACATACCTGCATAGTTTCTATGACAGCAGAGAACCAGTTGGAGTGACAGTCTTTAGCCAGCAGATACTGACAGAGGCCACTGAAGGTAAAGAACTTGTCATCAAATGTCTTGAAGTGTGACTGTCCTGATACCACACACTCTCCTGCACACATAAACAGTAAACAAACAAGTATGTGATTGGGTGTGCATTAGCTTCTATTAAGAGCATAGGGGAGAGCTAGAAATAACATTTAAACCTTTAGAACACGACACGCTACACTATGTAGATAGATAGATAGATAGATAGATAGATAGATAGATAGATAGATAGATAGATAGATAGATAGATAGATAGATAGATAGACATTACACACTACACACACACTAACATTTGCACTTCTGACTAGGGAGTCAATACCTTTCAAAAGTTGGTAATATCATTACATTCTACATGTAAATACGTTCCTAATATTTTGGCCAAAATTTGCACTATGCGCAAGGCCTCAGGACGTAGGACATAGGAGAGGGGTTACTAAAGACCTTTCTAGAACCTGGGGGTGATGGTGTTCATACAGGTACCAGCATGTTGGATGCTACAACTACCTTTTCATCCTGAACCCTGCCATAACATTACCTGAACATCTGGCAACCCTACTTCCAGCATAAAACCATCAAAAATGTATTTTACTTGAGCAAAGAATTCTTATATCCATGTGCTGTTTGGATTTATTCTGTTAAGTATAATGGCATGCTTAGATTATGATTAGGAAGTGTGTGAAATCTCACCTGGGCATCCCTCATTGGTGCACTCCCAAGATCCATGACGACACACACTGAAAATAAGAACAGGATATATAGTGTATGTGGAAAAAAAGGAAATTAATGATGTAATGTCTGAAGCAGATACATTACCACATTGCTTATTCATACACTAGGTGGCAGCATGTGTATATAATCTCAGAACCTCAGTGAGTCAAATTTTATGCTTTAAAGTAAAGGGGTTCAGTTGTGTACAGTGACTTTCAAATTAGGTCTGTTACGTGATGTTGGGGGTCTGATTCTGAACCAGAAATCATGTTGAAATAAACCAATGAAGACTTATGAAACACTAGGCAGCAACATCATGGTTTAATGTGTGAGTGTGAAGAGATCTGCTGTTTCCTTTAGCCAGATTTATTCAAACATTTATTCATTCATTCATTGTCTGTATTACCACTTTATCTAGGGGCAATTTTGTATCTTAAATTAACCTGACTGCATGCCTTTGGACTGTGGGAGGAAACCCACACAAACACAGAGAGAACATGCAAACTCCACACAAGATTAGAAAACAGAAGAATACAAAAACAGCTTAACAATAAAAAGGTAAATTCTATTTGTCATAAATATGTGCTGATTTGTTTTTTTTCATTATTGCTGATAACCTACTGTATTTTTGAATAGAAAGTTTAAACCTGATGTTTGCACATGAAGGTGTCCTTAGGTTCAATTCAGAATTGAAACTGAGAACCAATTAACATTTAAGAACCACTGCTATACAGTGTATGTGTGTTCAGACTAACCATGTGTTGCAGTCCTGTGTGATAGTGGAACCAGGAGGGTAGCGCTTCCCTGTATGCTGACATGAACACTGGGAGACATCAACACAACGTTCTCCATCCAGGACCTTACCCACTGAAACACACACACACAAACATGTAAAGTAACAGACATACACCATGGGCAGGGCAAACCATCGCAGGACTACACACTCACCTTTTTACTACTCACTCACTGTCCCACATTTTTGGGTAACTCATTAATTAATTCATTTAGTATCTCTTTTACCACTGCTTTATCCTATTCATGGTCACAGTAGATACAATGCACCGGGAAAAACGTAGGAATACATACATTTAGGATAACATGAATTATCTGATCCAATTCAGTTTAAATGCAAGTTGTTATTGCAGCAAAAGGGAGACAAACAGTATAAACATATGAGATTCAAGTAGTTTTTTTTTTTTTTAAAGTGACAGCCTCTTATGATGGTGTTATGATTTGTGATGATAACATTGTATTCAGTCTAAGAAAATGCTAAGCAGAATTATATTGATGAGAGGTCTCACACTTTAGTCCATCATTTTAGGTCTAAAAATGAATGTCACCCTACACAGTGCTGCAAATAAGAGTAAAAGTTGTTTTGGGGATTTAATTCTTTTCATTATAACATCCTTATAGATATACATCCTGTATTGTGATGAGCCTGTCTGACAGTCTGAATAGAGAGAAGTGGCCTGCTCACAATGACAGGTCTGTTTTTCCTGACTAAACTAAGAATTTCAATCAAATGTAAATATTAAAAAGTCAGATGAGTGTAGAGCTAGTTCTGTATACGGCTCTGTCTCAAACCTGAACAGGTGCATCCATCCACACACTGGTCCTCGCAGACTTCATGAATGTTGAGACTTTGACACGATGTGGAACATGACGGGGAGCATTCACTGTACTGCATTCCTATAGGACACTTTGGACCTAAACAGGCACAAATATATATATATATATATACACACACACACACACACACAGTTTATTATGTTTTGTAGCCACAAGTTTGGCTGTTGTGTTTCTGCAACTCTCTGTATATGTATGTTACTCACTGCACTGGCTGTGTGTATGCCAACCAGACAGAACCAGTCCATGGCTAGCACATGTACGAGCATATTCCAGCAGAGCCTGGCAAACACAATCGTCTTTATCTTTGCAGTGACACGCATCCGACTCACACACTGACAAGAACGCATCTGCATCCACCAGGCTAGCACAGCGTAGGAACACCGCAGAGGTGCGCAGAACCTCACACTTGGACATAAGCTACACACACACACACACACACACACACACACACACACACACACAAACAACTTAAGGAATCTTTCAAAAAAATGACAAACACTTAAGGACATGAATGTTTTGTGAGGCTTCTTATTTTAATGATGTCTTCAACTTTTCTTTAATGATGGTTTCTGAAAACAAAATTTGATGGGTCAAAAATAGGCATACATCAACTTAGATTGCATTTGTTGCATTATTGTTTTTCCTGTTTTGATTTTTAATTACATGTACACTCAATCTCAATTCAATGCCTGCAGCACATTTCAAAACTTTAAATTAAAAACATTGTAAAATGTTCAAAATTGCTTGAACATAACATGAAAGAAACATCCAGAATAGACCAAGTCATTTGTGTGTAGGAATGGGTTAGGGCTAGCCACTTAAAAAAACATTAGTGAATAATACAGCAGTTCAAAAACAATGTTGCAAGAATTTTGATAGTGAGATTTATAATGAGAGGGAGAATATTGTGTGTGTGTGTGTGTGTGTGTGTGTTTGGGTGTTTAAACATAAATGTCCATGCTTATTTCCGCTTCTTTAAAAGAAATAACTTTACATGCCAAAATCTACTTGTTTTACAAGAGCAGGGCTGCATAAACAGAGATTGTGAGTGCTAGACTGGCCCACTTGCAGTCCAGACCTGGCTCCTAGTGCAAACAGCAAAAATGGTGCAGGCATAAAATACGGGACTAGATTATATATGAAATAAATATGTTTAAAATGAAAGGTAATACATAATATATAGTGTTTTTGCATTGATTGAATTCAGTACAAATAAAAAAGACATATACAGCTCCCTACCTTCTGTTTTTATTAGCATTTCACATTTACAGCATTCTGCTGACTAACCTTGACTGAGTCTCCTGTGGTATTACAGGTCTGTGAAGGTGGCTTTACACGTTTACAAAGTTCAGCTGCTCCATTAAGAGCCCAAGAGTTGGCAAAGTCATACGGATCCTCTGCCACGAAACCTAAACACATATAAACACACAAACAAATTTACTGATATACCAGTTTAGCTACAGCTGCAATCAGAAATAGTCAACCACACAAAGAAAATACGAATTTGTATTTTCTCCAAAGTCTTTACCAGTTGAATGATAAAGTAAATGAACAAACTGAATGATGTAGTAAAGCAGCAGGATATTTTGTAAATATTGCCATGTCACCATTATTCAATCTCTACATAATATTGCTGACCTTAAAACCCACTGCTATTCTGGATGACCTAGATGAGTTACACCATGATCAAGCCTTTGGGAACTAAATTACAAATCTTATTTTTCTTTAGCTGTGTTGTGTTATATGAACACCACCCAGAGAATCAAGTTGAACATCCCTAGAGACACTGGAAGTTGTCCAGAAGTTTCAAACTTATGGTGCAGCAGCCCTGCCTGGCCATAAGTGAAACCCCAACATTTTGGCAATAGGTCTTAGCAAAAAACCCCATTGTACCTGCAAAAGTTGACCTGGTGAAGGCTGAGACAAATGTGTCAGTGGGAACTATAAAAAGATCACTTAACAATCAAGGACTTCATGGACAGACAGGAAGGATCAACAAGAATATGCCAGAAGAAAGTAGAGTTCTATGGAGCAATGAATTGGTCATGTGGATCAGTGGTTTATCTGGTGCAAGAAAGATGAGGCATATGACCAGAAGAATACTATCACCATGGTCGAGCGGCTGGGGGGTTGAATAATACTGCACATGGACATTTGTCAAGAGAACTAGATGTTTTTTATTTAACCTCAAAAATTTGTTAACTTATGTGATCAAAATTGCTTCTACGTATGTATAATAGCAAATATTAATGTGATCTCCAACTAACTCATGGTCAGAAGTCCACATACAGTTGGCCATTTAGTTTAACTATACAAATGTGCCAAGCAACACACTTAATCTCTTACACTATCACACAAACACAACCTCCCATCTCATAATTCATTAAAACACAGTAAATTAAGAGGCAGTAAAATCCATTGGCAGAGATACTGAACAAAAGCAAACATAAAACACTCAAGAGTTCTGATAAGTTAAAGAGTCATTTCCCATTGTTTAGTCTCCTCTGCAGAAAATGTCTCCACCTATTTCCCACAACCATTTACCTTCTTGTGCAGTGTAGTCGTCCCCGGGCACAGAGTTGTAGTTTCCACACAGACCGCAGGTGTTGTTGGCATGGTTTTTACCAAGGGTGAGCTGAATGTTGTGCATGGGATCGATGCGAATAGAGAAGCCAAACTCCTCACTCCACAAGCGCACACTGCCCAACTCAAAACCAGCAAACACTGAGCCAGAGGCATATGGCAAACGGAGCCTGTCACACACAAACACATCATAAATATTAGTGCACCTAGATTCCACATACTGTAAGTACAGCAAATGAAATCTAGTGAAGGATTTGAGTCCTTGAGGAGCAAAGGTGGACAGATGATCTCCAGTTTTTCAAAAAATGCACAAGTAAATAATTAACATAATGCCTATGTACACCTAAAGTACATCGTTAATCATCAGTTATAAATTATGCTGCAAACCAAAAACATCTCGAACTTCTTTTTTCTATTAAATTATTATTTTAAATCATTATTTCATTTTGCTGCCTTAAATGACACTTTTGAAGCCACAAAAATCACATCTACAATACTAATGCTCTCTTTCCACTGGTGACTGAAATCTGCTTGATATCTACAACTGCATACATTAAAGGAAATTTCATAGACAAATTAGATAGATAATTAAATATCCAATATAAATGTAAATGATTTTATGAAAATTTGATGAATAAGGGAAAAGTTAAGCCTGTCTTGTAATTTTGCTAAATGAATTGAACAATCAGGTCACTTCAGTCTACAAATTCCATCTGATTGCTATACAAGCAAAATGTTTGTTTAATTATTGCATAATGTCATATCTGATTTTTAAAAAAAATCTTTTTATCTATCTATAAAACTGAATATAAGGGCAAAATTTAACTTGATAGCTTTCACTTTAGCTGTATTTTACAGTAGCTTTACCATCAAATAACTAAAAATACTTTTTAACATATAACACAAATAAGCAGTCAATTGCTGCCCTATCCAGAGTGTATTTCTGCCCTGTGCCCATCGTTTATAGGTGTAAGTGGACTCAATGCATAATTGTGTAACAGGGAAAGGCTTGTTTTTTCTTGTCAGAAGTCCTGTTTTAGATACTACATTTACTTAAATGAATGCTGACAAATGTCTTTGTATTTGTCAAAATCTCAAATATTTATATAATCAGCAGTTAGTGAGTTCTGTTCCATTCCTACCTTTCTGTTCCTTGTGTTAGTATTCCATCTACAGACAGATGCAACTCAAACAATTCTCCCAGATAAAGTGTCACTCCTTTTCTTCTGCCCTGAGACAAATCACCTACAGACACAACAAAGATACACACATTTTCTATTTATTTACATGTTTATACCCCTGATTATAACATACACTATAATATCAAAAGTGTATAGACACCCGTCCTAGCTGTTGAGGTCGGAATTTACACCCAATCACTAAGACCCATAGTGTAAAAAAATTTATTTTATAAAAAGATTATATGTCTCTAATTTTATGGCAATAGTTTGGAAGAGGCTTTTTTCTTTTTCCAGCAAGAGGGAGGTCCAAAAAGCCAAAAAAACAAAAAGTTTGGTATTAATGAACTTACTATATAACTCCAGACTAACTCCTTTGGAACAATTTGGAACTTTGGTTGCAATCTTGGTCATTTTCAAAACAATATTAGTGTCATCACACAATATTAGTGCCTCAAAAATCCACTTTTGACAGAATGGACACAAATAACCCAAACACAAACTCCAAAATGTCATATAAAGCCTTTACAGCATAATAGACGCAGTTACAGACCCAACATTGTGGTGCAAAGTGGATGGTTTTGACAAAGGACACCCAACAAGCTCAGGGACAGGTGTCCACATACTTTTGGTCATTTACACTAGTTTAAATGTATGGGGAAAGTGTCAATGTTGTTAGATGGTGCTGTTACCCAGTATTGAAAATGTTCTGCGATTGCAGTCTCCAGCCAGCATGTAGCTACAATCCCCAGCAAAGTCATAAATCACTCCATCAAACGTGTGCACATGCTGCTGGCCGAACAGACTACAGCGACCGATCCCCTCCACTAACACACAACCTGTATAGAAGGAACAAAGTCATACACACTTTCTACATTGTTTTCTATCATGCACACATACATGCAGCAAAACCCAGTCTTCGCTATGTCTGCATATTGTATGTTTACACAATGCACCGTTTAATGGCTGGTACACTGGACTGGCATCCAAACAGGAAACACTTGCCTGTTAAATGTAGGAAGAGAAGCCATGTTACTGCATTCCATCCTCCCAGCGGACGTCTTTCCATCTGACCAGCAAAGGACTGTGAAGACCTGAATCAAAGTAAGTTTTTAGTTATTTATATGAATTCAAATTTCCCAACAATTAAAGATTTTGTCTATGGATTAAATGCCAGATTTAACAAAACAGATTACCACAAAGAGTGTTTTTTTAAGATGTTATATAATTAATAATCTGTTTGCAAGTCTCCTCTTACTCACACAAGTGCAAAAAACCTTTAAAACACTCAAACATTGAAGTACCTTCAGAAAATGCAGTGTCAAACTACTGAGCATCAAACACCTTCTCACTTCCAATTCAAATAGCCCCCTGTTCCTTGTTTTTTAGTTATTTATATGAATTCAATTTTCCCAACAGTTAAATATTTTGTCTATGGATTAAATGCCATATTTAACAAAACAGACATGCAGTTATACCAAGATAGCACATTTTCACTGCATATACACACTATATTTCTCTGATCTGACTTATGATATAGGTAAGACTGTAAAATGATGGAACAGGGATAACAGTCTCTTGAGTTTAGACCACTCTTTGCAACTGTGGTGACCAGAAAAGCACTTCAGAATGCACATGTCAATTTCTGCAAAATACAAATGGCAGGAATAAAATCTGTCCAAGGAGGACCACAGCCTAGTGCATGCCTCAACAAGATAGTAGAAATTGCAATTAGTTCATTCCTCATCCAGTTTTTCCTCCATCAGATACGACCAGTTATGTATGTTTAGCACCTGTCTATGCACTGGTAGCTTACCATGTTAGACTGCTGTATCAGCTAAGCATTAATGATCCACCTCCTTTAACAATACCTATGAAAGTGCCTATTTTATTATCTGTACTTTGTTGTCTTCATGATCATTTTATTTGCATTTTTTGTATAACTGTTTTCTGAAATACATTTTGCTCATGCTTTCTGCACAACTGGTCCTAGATGTGATGTTTTAGTCACGTTTTGAGACCACACTAAGCAGTATAAGTCCATAGTTTATTAGGTAATGATGACTGGTAGATGCTGAGTAGTTTGTGGTGTTGCACTCTCAGCTTTTTTGCACATTTTGGTTTTTCTGGATATAACCATCTGCCAAAAGGTTAATATAAATGTTAACAAAAACCTATTTTATAGAAAAATGAACAGAAATACAACCTTGTAAAAAACAATAGAGATGAGTGAGCACAAAAAATGATTTTCTACAATGATATACAAAAAATAAACATATTTGCAAGCCTGTTTTCTGTATTGCACACACATAATACTCACACAACTGCAAAAAACCTTTAAAACACGCAAACGTTGAAATACCTTCAAAAAATGCAGTGTCAAACTCCTGAGCATCAAACACCTTCTCACTTAGGTTCTAATCCAAAGACTCCTGTGAAGAGCCCACCGTTCCTTGGTTGTTCTGCAGTCTCCAGTTCTCACAATTTTAGGGACATAATTGGCAGCCTGGCAATTTATTATCAGAGTGTAAGAGAGGGAGTAAGAGTAAGAGGGATGGTGTGATTTCCTTTCTTGTGCTCATTAACAGAAAACAATTGCAGGAAGTCTGGGTACAAGAGGAACCAAAGGATTAATCTGCTAGTGAAGACAGATAAGACAGAGCAGAATACAGTAGAGCCAATCTAAACATGCTCTCTCACGCAGACACATGCACAATCAATGTCTGGCAAGCAGGCCCAGAAAACTACACACTTAGGGTTTGACTTCGAAGCAACTACACTGCATGGCCAAAAGTATGTAAACACCCATCCTTATTGTTGAGTTCAGTCTTTTTTAGAATCGCCTTCAGAGTTGCTGTCACATGGGTCTGAATCTCTGAGACATCCGCAAACCTTAATTCCTTCATGACATCCTTAACAAAAAAGTCAGCAGGTGCTTTCATCACTTTCATCAGCATTTTGTGCTTCTCCATCACCATTTTTCTCAATTTGAAACAAAATGTAATGTTCTATCTTTGCTCCATACATGTTTGACGGCACCTTTTCAACAGACTGCACTATGTGGATGCGATAAGCCACGCCCACCACACAATAGGTATAGAATAGAATGCCTTTTTGTCATATATACATATACAGATGTACAGTATAATGGATTTTTTTGCATATCCCTTGTTTGGACGCTGGGGTCAGAGTGCAGGGTCAGCCATTGTACGGCGCCCCTGGAGACAAGAGGGTTAAGGGCCTTGCTCAAGGGCCCAGCAGTGGCTTAATGGCAGGGCCCAAATCTCTACCCACTAGGCTACTCATTCTACTCTCTGCAAAACTGACACTTCACTCTTAACCCTAGTTTTTTCATTTTAACTACATATTCTGTTACCCTTGAGGTGGTTTTGACAGAAACCTGTTTACCCACCCGAGGTTGAATCCTGCAAGTCGAGACTGCTGTGCCAACAATGCTGCTCCTGCTAGATATGACCTGGCGTGTTTGCACCAAAAATGTCAAGAACTCACTACAGACTTTATCACAGACTGGACTGAATAATGAAGAACTCCAATTGTTTACATTATTATTTTTTTGCTAGTTATAACTTTTAGTTCAATTTAATTTTGTGTATGTATGATTTGTGTAAATCCTATTTATTCAAATTATTCTCCAGGCCACCCAAGGAGGATCCTCCGTGCTGAGTCTGGTTGCTCAGGGTTTCTTCCTGTATTTTTTTTTATGCATTTCCTCCCCATTTTCCTCCCGAATTTAGCGCACTCAATTTGTCTTCCGCTGCTGAGGGATACCCGATTGCAACCAAGGAGAGCACATCGCTGCCCACGCCTCTTCCGACACGTGTCTTCTTGCCCCTGCATTCTGCACAGGCGTCTCGTCCGCTAATCAGGGTCCTTACACAGTGTATGAAGATCCTACCCACAGAGGTCCGGTCGTCCCGCCCTAGCAGATAAGATGGCCAATTAGTATCTGCTGTAAGCACTGCCAATTATGCCCACCAGATTGCACCCAGCCGACCGGTGGCAACGCCGAGTTTTGAACCGTGGAGTTCAGAATCTCGGCACTGGTGTGCTAGAGGAATATCCGCTGCGCCACCTGAGTGCCTCTTCCTGTATTTTTAAGGGAGTTTTTCCTTGCCGCTGTCGCCCTCAGCTTGCTCAACAGGGGTTTTTGGTCGGTTGGTCCTGGATTCTATAAAGTTGCTTTGAGACAATGGGTGTGTTCGAAAAGTTAGTGAGCTCTCTACATAGACAGCATTTTACGTCATCCTACGCGCGCTCCAGAGAAGGAGGCTGTTCGAAATCCTAGATGTCTTAATATCGTCACTAGCTAGGCATCTTAACATTTCAATGCATTAACATGCAATAACATTCAATATTGACTCAAGAACCAGTGAGCATCGGAAGCGCCCTTAGTGATCAAGGGAATCCCAGCATTCAGTGCGGCAGCTCTTCTCTCACAGAAAAATAAAAGAAACATGGCTGACGGAGCGGCGAAACGAATGGAGTTACTTTTAAACGTAAATATATTATTATAGATTTTTTATTTGTATAAACTTGTACAAGTGTTTTTATTTGCAAGTTCGGGCTTGTCAGCGAATGTAACCGTTTTTGGTACACGAAGGGCAATGTTAGTTGACATGCTAGCTGTGCCACCCCATCCCATTGGTTTGAATGGCAAGATGCTAAATGTTAAACCCAATGGAATCGCTATCTAAGTAGCGCGTTCGAATAACCTGCCTTATAAGTCATTGACTTATTAGAATCCTCTCTACTGAGGCAGCTGCCTATGTAGGCAGTAAGACAGCAAGGCAGCTCCCTAGGTTTTTGAACACACCCAATGTCTCTTGTAAGAAGCACCATACAAATAAATTTGACTTAACTTGAATTGACTGGGCTAGGTTACCACTGTCCAAAGGTGTTGCTTCTATACATGTCCCTGCACTTTCTTGAACTTGTTGCGTGTTTCATTCAAGATATGCGATTATTCAACCTTATGTCCACACCTCGTATTGTATAACATTTCAAATGTATTAAAAATGTGTAGCATCAAAGTTTTTGTTACATTTCAGGAAAAAAAAATTGTTAGCTCTGTTGAATTTGTATGTAACTAAGAAAATTTCCAATATTTTCACTGACTAAAGTGTCATTTCTGAATTTCTGCCTGGTGAGTTGTGACGTCTTTGTCTTCTGTTGTGTTGTTATTGTATCCAGACTAATCTTGTAAATATGTTGGTTTATTAAACGTGACAGAGCAGAGAAGTTGATGCTCGCTGTGTGGCGCTGCAAGTGCGGTTTGTGTGGAAGGTCGGCGCCAAAGAGAAGCTGTCAGCCTGGACACGGACTGGTGTGTTCTCCTCACCTAAACACAGCACGTTCTCCATCTCCACACGTTCTCCATCTCCACTAGCACTCATTAAAGCTCCAGCGAGTGCGCGTACAGTGTGATGGCGGCACTGACCGGAGGAGAGATGTGCGTCAAGTACTTAATGTTCGCCTTCAATTTTGTATTTTGGGTGAGTGCGTGAACATGATGCTGGCGCGCGTGTCTGTTATGCATGTGCTGATTTGCGCGCAAAATTAGTTGGAGGGTTTGCGGGTTCCTGCAACTGTCGTTATCATTCTGAACTGTTTTCACTACATTTATAGAGAGACGTATGAATTATTTAATTAAATACGTGCGATCGTCTATAGAACCGGGATTTTACAATATTTAGTGTCCATATGCGTGCATGTGTATATGCATATGTGTGTGCATATGCGTGCATGCGTGTATGCATGTGTGTTCATGCATCCGTGTGTGTGTATGCATGTGTCTCGATGCATGTGTGCACGCGTTTGTTACTGTGTTTAGGAATGAAGACGTTGGGCTCACGACTCTTTGTTAAAGAGACGCGTGCACGCGCATGAAAAATCGCGCACTAGCCTCGCGCTGAGACAGGTGTGTATAATGGTCGCTGGCTTTATCTCGTGAACGAGGACAATACTGTATTTACTCAATGCATCTAATAATAGCATATGCTATTCCTATGCGCAGAATTCTTTAAAACAGAGAGATGTGGGTGTGTTGAGGAATATGCCGTGTTTGCGTCTTCTACACGTGTTTAGTCTACATGATTACGTCATTTTGTTAATATTCCTTAACCTTGTGCTTTTAATAACGTGTGCGTGTTATTAAGGGTGCACATGCGCACAGAGGTACAGACAAAACTTTGATCAATCCGGTTACAATGCAGTAATGGTACAAAGTCAGACTGGTAGGATGCCACCTGGAAACATCAGTCACAGGGAAACACACTTACACGTTCACCCACTCACTTACTCAATGGGGCAATTTAAATCAGCCAGTACACCTTCTGTATGTTTTGGGGAGGTGGGACAAATACAGAGTTCCCGGAATATGCCACACAGACAAAAGAGGAACATGCAAAACTCCTCCTAACAGTGACCAGAGATGAGAGTCAAACCAAGCACGTCAGAACCTGCACATCCTATTTCCAGAAAAGTTGAAACATTTTGTAAAACACAATAAACAGAAGAATCTGTGATTTGTTAATTTTCCTAAATCTGTATTTAACTGATAAAAGTAAAGATTTCCAATGTTTTCATTGATCAACTGTATTGTACTTTGTAAAAAATAAAGACGTTTACAATTTGATGCCTGCAACATGCTCCAAAAAATTGGGTCAGAGGCATGTTTACCCCTGTTTTATCAACATTTGTATTTATGAGACCTTTTAATAGTTTAAAAACTGAGGATTCTCCTTACAGACAGTTGAGGATCACATCCCAGATGTGTGTGTTGAATGATGTTACTAAGCAGCACCCATTCCATCAGCTGTCTTCCAAATTTTAAATAAATAAATAAAAATCCTGTTAGAAAAAATCCTGTACTGGTTAGGATCACGGAAACACTGTGTACAAGACACGAATAAAGCCTAAACATGGCATTAATTCATTGCAGGGCAACTCACACATTTACTGAGTCACTTACACATATGGGGAATTTATAGCAGTAAATTCATTTTTGCATGTTTTGGCATGTGAGAAGATATGCCCAAAGAAAACTTGACACATAGGGAGAAGTTGATTATTAAATTAATGATTTCTGCATTTTTAATTTGGTACAGTTTTACGCTTGGTGTCATTCCTGACACAACCCTCCTATAGTGCACTAAGGGTGCACTGATATGTCACCAAATGGCAAGGTTTATATAATGGCATACACCATCTGTATTTGTGAGCCCAGTCCAGGAGTGGCTTTCCAGTGGCTCTTACCATTACTTCACACAGGCATGTTGGAACAGGAGAGAGCCTTCCTAAAGTCAGAAGTGGTTGCTCAGTGATTTAGGTACTGGACTTGTTAGCAAAAAGTTTCCTGTTTCAAGCTCACCACTGACAATTTGCCACTGTTGGGCCTTTGAGCAAGAACCTTAACCCTCAACTGCCTAAACTGTGTTCGATCACAGTAGTAAGTCCGCTAAATGCCATGGAGGCAAGTGTGGTTGTGACACCTGAACTCAATAATAAAGAGCGGTGACCACACTTTGGCCATTATAGTGTATGTTAATAGCACTGTCTCAGGGTGGCTCAGTGGGTAGTACTGTTGCCTTACAGCAAGAAGGTCCTGGGTTCGATTCCCAGGTGGGGCGTTTCGGGTCCTTTCTGTGTGGAGTTTGCATGTTCTCCCCGTGTCTGCGTGGGTTTCCTCCAACAGTCCAACTACACGCAAGTGAGGTTGAATTGAAGATACAGAATTGTCCATGACTGTATTTGACATTAAAAACTTGTGAACTGATGAATCTTAACTACCTGTGCTGTCATGAATGTAACCAAAGTGTGTAAAACATGACGTTAAAATCCTAATAAAAAAACGTTTATGTATATTATTTCAGCCAATCACGTATCAGTTTAGCGCACTGCTCATTAATATTCATGAGTTTAGCCACACGGAGTATCTGAGATTAACAGAGGAACTTCCTCAATCTTTTGTCTTTTCGTAAGGAAGACGTTACTCAAAACAAATTACGTTCCGTTATTTTAACAGTTCTGGATCTTTTACGGTTTGTTAAATTAAAAAGATAAATGTTTGTAAGTTTCATAACATTAAGTAATATTTAATATCGTTTTTGGAAGACTGGCTTTCAACGCGTATATCGCTGAACCTGCAGCAAAATGGGGTGCTTTGACATTATTAAATACATGGTGTATATCTTCAACGTCCTTTACTGGGTATGTGTGCTCATCATGTTTTATTGTATTTTACTAGTTTAGGTCATATAATAAAGCTATATTAGCCAGAATAATAACGTTATTACTAGTTTAGGTCATATAATAAAGCTATATTAGCCAGAATAATAACGTTATTACTAGTTTAGGTCATATAATAAAGCTATATTAGCCAGAATAATAACGTTATTACTAGTTTAGGTCATATAATAAAGCTATATTAGCCAGAATAATAACGTTATCGAATTTGCGACACGTTAGAGAGAGAGAGGTCGCGTGTGCGCGCGCGAGCGTGCGTGCTGAGACACAACTTGACATGGCAATTGCTGTTTAAAAAGGAAAGTTCTGGTATTTTCAAAAACTAGGTATACTATGACCCCTTTTTGCAGTGGCAGTTCTTGGGGGGGGGGGGTGACTGAATAAATGACATTTAAGCAGAGCAAATGCCTTAAATGGTGATTCTTTTTTGATCTGCTTACATCAAACTCTATTCTGAATTCTATTGAATATCGACTGTTTCCTCTTAATGCCCACAATGCACATTTCGGCAGACAGTAATTGGCCCCTCTAACATAGCTTCTGGCCCCTGCCTGCACCTCACATGGTCTAGAACCACCATTGCCCTTTTGTACTGCACAATGTTCTGTGATGCCACAATTAGTGGTTGTTTCGATTGCCAAGTGACCTGTGCTGTTCCTGAGTACCCATGCTAAATTTCAACATCTTTCTTGACCAAGGACTAAAGCAAGTGTAGTTTAGTTAGGACTAAACTAAAGCAAGCTGTATGGACGGGAAGAGAAAGTGGTCAAACCAATCAACTTATCAATAGAATTATCACCGGAGTCTTCAAGACATTCAAGTCTAATATTTAAAACCCAACTGCAATTAATCTTAATTGCAGTTGGGTTTTAAATATTAGACTTGAATGTCTTGAAGACTCCGGTGATAATTCTATTGGTAACTTTCTTTTAGCTGCTCCAGTTAGGGGTCACACATTTACGATTTACCTGATGCCCTTCCTGACACAACCATCCTATTTATCCAGGCATGTGACCGGGATTAATGGCGCACTGCACTGATATATATTCCCCTGGGGGGCACGGTGGCTCAGTGTGTAGCACTGTCTCCTCACAGAAGAAAGTCCTGGGTTTGATTTCTAGGTGGAGTGGTCCGGGTCCTTTCTGCATGTTCTCCCCATGTCTGTGTGTGTTTGCTCCGAGAGCTCCGGTTTCCTCCCACAGTCCAAAGACATGCAAGTGAGGTGAATTGGAGATACAAAATTGTCCATGACTGTATTTGACAGTAAAGACTTAAACTGATGAATCTTAGTTATCTGTGTATTACACACCAGTAAATACCTGTCCTGTTATGAATGTAATCAAAGTGTGTAAAACATGACTTTGAAATCCTAATAAATAAATATTTGTCCTCCCAAAGGCTTGGTTTGCATAATGCCATGCACCTTCTGTATTTGTGAGCCCAGCCCGGGATTCGAACCTCCAAAAAGGCACTGGAATTAAGATCAGTGTAACTCTTACCATAATGTCATGCAAGCTCACTAAAACAGAACTGCAATAGGTTTGTTTAATGGTGCCGTGAAAAAAAATCTAACTTAAACAGGGCAACCGAGAATTAAACACCACAACAGCTGCAGCAGGGCAATACGAAAAATGTCCTATTGTAGTTACAGCTATAGTTTACAGTTACCGTTGCATATTTGAATGCTGTCACAGCCACACCCTTGTGCAATTTGAAACAGACAATAGCACATTAGGTATGGTAGAGATAGTTTTGGTTTTGGATTTGCACACTGTTGTACACTAGGCTACCGTGCAATGGAAAAAAAGGGGCTTGGCCAAAAGTATGTGGACACCCCTTCTAATCAATGAGTTCATGTGTTGCAGCCACACACTGATTGCTAACAGGTATATATTATTATTCATTTCATTTTCAACAACCACTTTATTCTGGCCAGGGCCGCAGCTGGTTTTTCTCCACTGGAAAGCACTGGGTGCAAGGCAGGACTACCCTGGACAGGGCGCGGATCCATCACAGGGCTTTGGCAATCAAGAGACATAGGGAATCATGTTTGTCTAGACTCGACCAGCTGATAACACAGCTGGGATTTTAACTGTGGTTGGCTAGCATAATATACCATGCCTAATATACTATTATATAGGTATAATAAATGCTGTGCCTTTGTGCCCACAGCAATGTCTGTGTGAAGGAGCTCCAGTTGTCTTTAGTTTCTCCTAATCATTATATACACTAAGTGTTCAAAAGTATGTGAACACCTGTCCACGTGCCTGTTTAACATCTCATCCTAATATACCCTGTACTAACAAAACAACTGGTATATGTGAGTGTTAATATTTGTGTGTATATGTGTGTGTGTGTGTGTGTGTAAGCTGGCAGGAACAGGTGTGCTAGCTGTGGGTCTGTGGTTGAGGTTTGATCACAGGACTAGGAACCTGTTTGTGGCTGAAGACGCTCCAAGTGGATTCTATGTTGGTCTGTACTTTTATGCATAGTATACTCTGAATATATCAGTGATGTGCATATGTTGACTGACTATACATTTTTGTGTGTTAGTTGTGTGTATCCTCATAGCAACAGGAGGGCTGATGATGTTGGTGGGGTTCCTTGGTTGTTGCGGAGCCATACAGGAGTCCATGTGCATGCTGGGACTGGTAAACATGAAACCCTTTTTAATTTTTGCACTCCCTTTTCCTGCCTCATCCTCTTTTGCTAAATATTTCTAGCACTTTTTCTGGCTGCTTCCCTTATTATTGTTAGTAATTTCCTTAAATCAGTTGTTTTTGAACAAGTTCACACAGGATTCCCTAACTGCCTAATTGTTAGTGTTAGTGTTCATGCTTTCACTTTCTATTTTTTTCTCTCACAGTTCTTCTCCTTCCTCTTGCTTATCTTCACTGTGGAATTAGCAGTTGGCATTTGGGGATTTTCCGTTCAGAGCAAGGTCAGTGTGGTACCACACACACCCACACACACCCACACATGCACACACACACACAAAATATCAGTCAATCCAAGCAGGTTGAATGTGTTTTTTTTCTTCTACAGGTTGTTGATGATGTAACTCAGTTCTACAAGCAAACGTACGACAAGTATAAACAGGACAAGGAAGAAGCTTTAAAAGAAATACTGCATCTCATTCAATATGGGGTAAGCTTCATGTTTTTGTTGTCAGCCATTTAGGGGTTTCCATCCGTTTCCTTTTTGCAAGGAAGCGGTTACGCCCAGCAGAGTGTTCTGTTCTAACGAAATAACAGATGAGGTGGAAAACACCATGACACAAAAAGGAGTTCTTTTACTTTCTTAATAACTGGAAAATATGGCCACTTGACAATGTTTAATTGTATGGTGTTGTGGAAAATGTTATATTTTATGATATAATAGTGTGTCAATAATAATGGGTATAACTGGTTAAGTTTTTGGTTTGTGAAAAATACAAGATGTCCTGTTCCAACACCTCATAATTGCATATACACACACACACACACACACACACACACAGTCATCAGTCATGTACACACAGTTTCAGGTTCTCTCACTTTTCTAGATGAATAGCCACTTGGTACGGGGTGGGAGTGGGTGGGGAGGTAAAGTAGCTAGACTGGGAAGGTCACTTCACCTCTTTCTCTGTAGACGCATTGTATATGTATGTACAATTGAGACGTCCCAAGCTGGGTAATATTAATAAACCTTATAAACTGGGAAAATATACCAATCAGCTGCACCATTAAAAACACTGATAGATGAAGTGAATAATATTGATTGTATAACCGGGTCAGTGCATCTCCAAAAGTGTATTTCTGGCATGCAAGTGGATAGAACCTAGCACAAGTGTTCTAAGGAAGGACAACCAGTGAATTGGCGACAGGGTTATGGGCACCCACGGTTCAGTCGTGCAGGTGGGGAGTAAAAGCAAGCTTATAAGGTTATAAGGATGAAATCATGTTTTCTTTTACATCATGTGGACAGTCCAGTGTATGTGTGAAGGCAAGCAGGCAGAGGCAGGTGCTGTGGGTGTAGCTGTTCTGGCAAACCTGGTTACTTTGTACCAGCTACTTAAACATTGTTGCAGACCAAGTATACCCTGTCATGGCAATGGTATTTACTAACGCGTCATTGGCCACTTTCTGCAGGATAATTTATGAATGGTTTGAGAAACCAGTCTTTTTTGCAGAATTGCTTTCATTTTAAAAGCATCTAATTTGCTTTTAAAAGAAATTGATTTACCCAAATTTAATTAGATCAGCTGGTTCAGTAATAAAAGGGGCAATTTTTCAACACATGGCCGGTGACAAATAAGTGTTACTATGAATCAGTAACAAATAAGTGTGACTAATATGCAAAAATGTAATAAAGCAAACAGAAATGGCACTGTACCTAGTTGTAAAAATTACATTTTTAACAAACAGCTTTAATTTATTATTTGTTATTTATTGGTTAATCTGGGAATTATTAACATCTTTAGCTCTACACTCAGCACAAGGAATGTCTTATAAACAACAGCCATTTTTTGGTATTGCTATTTTTAGAAACACAGATTCATTCACATTTTCATTTGACCGCTTTTTGGAAATGTACTTTATAATGACATTATTATGGAAACTCATTTGTTGTCTAATCTTATTTATCTTTTTATCTTCCTTCAGCTGAACTGCTGTGGACCCTTCAGCACACCTGAAGACCTTGAGACTCCCGAAGAGACCTGCCCAAAACGAGAGGGATTGGATGTGCTTATCACCAAGGTAAACACTAAGGTTATTAGTTTTAAAAAAGTGTCTTTAATCTGGTACCATAGTAAAGACTGTTATCTGTCCTACTTTTTTCAGAGCTGCCCTGATGCTATAGAGAAATTCTTCACCTCTAAACTGCATATTATTGGAGCTGTTGCCATTGGAGTTGGAGTGATTATGGTAAAGATATCCATACATTTACAGTGTGATTTTGGTTATGTTTAAAGAGGTACTACAAGTGAAAAATTACTTGGTTCATAATAATAATAATAATAATAATAATAATAATAAGGAGCTCAGCAGTGGTGGGCTAGCAAAATAGACCTCTGTGCTTCTCGCAATGCAGTCCCTGAAATCTCCTTGTTTATTAGCTGTTCTGCTTTATAGGGCCAAAGCTATGTTGGAAGCCCTCCTAAACTTTGTTTTTGAAGACATGTCTTGACCATTGTGATATGAAAGAATTTCTATTGCTTGTACAGAACTCTGACTCCAACCCCATCTCACCTTTTGGACATGACCCAGACCTTCCCTGACCCCATAAATGTTTTTGTCATTGAATGGGCATAATCTCCTGATCAGATGTTCACATATTTTGCCATATTGTGTACCATCTATGTAAAAAATTTGTTGGATACCAGGAAAATGCTACCGTTGGCTAGTGTATAGTATAAATATATAATTAGCTCTGATAAATTAGTGGCTTAGCATTTCATAGCATCACACTGTTACATTACATGACATTTTATGGTTTTATTAATCCCAGTATGATTTATTTAGAGTAACTGGATCTGTGGTAAATGTTTAGAAAGTGAGAGCCTTTTAAATTTTATTCAGACTCGTATCTCAGTGGTGCTATCGGCCAGCCGGCTATCTACACAAACATGATTGCCTGTGTCTAAGGGGGACTGGGGGAGAGGGGGTTGTGGGGAGTTGGAGAAGACTGAAGCCCTGTGATGGACCTGTCTAGGATATTCCTGCTTTGCACTTACTGTTTACCAGTAATAACAGACCAAGTGAAACCAAAATAAGATAATAATATTTAACAGTGTATATGGCTTTTACGTTTACTATTTTGCTCTTTACTATTCATGGTTTCCGTGCTTGCCAGCAAATAATTTAGACAAGTTGGCACTGAAAGACTGGTATCTTATAATAATAATAATAATAATAATAATTAAATTTCAAGTTAAAAGTTAGCTTTAGCTACTAATTAAAAAGTGACATGAAAAAACAAGAATCGCAGGAGCTAGATAATGGTGTGCCCAGACTTTCATGGTTTGAGACCTACTATTTCAGTCGACAGGTCATCGCGATCTACTTTTGAAAAAGGTTGGCCTCATCTGATGATTTGATCATGTTTATGTAGTCTGGACAATAGCTGCTGATGCCAAATCTCAAGCTTCCAAGTGTTCATCAGTAAGGGTGGACCGATATTTAGATGTAATTATTTTTATGTGGGAAAAGGCTGATTCACACAAATAGGTTGATCCAAAAAATGCTGGCAGTCAAATATGTGGCACATTTTTATATGTTTTGGATATTTTACGTCAGCCAGCAAGTTCCAAAATTGTCCAGCAGAGGCCCTTGACTTCATATGAATGTTAGATTGTAGGTTTAAAATTTCTCCATCAGCCTTTTTCCACGTATGAACAAAACAGCCGTCTTTGCTGTGTTCTTGCCCAAATAGAACGTTTTTGGATACTTTGTGCTTGGTTGCGCACTCATCGTGAAGGCGCAATCTACCAGCGTGCACTCTGAGATCGACTGGTAGATCACGATCAACATATTGGACACCAATGAGCTAGATTATCTGTTTGGGTGTATGTGGATGTTTTTTCTTGTTACCATGGTGATGCAGTAATTACATACTGGAAACCCCCTTCCGACTTATCTAGGAGGAAAAAATAAATTTCAAAGGACTGTTTTGAAGGCAGATACAGTAATTAAGTGAACTCATAAGACTTAAAAGCTTGCAGGAAAAAGAATGTCTTTCCAAAGCCTGATGCAAGTGACTAATGTACATACCCCGTTCCAAAAAAGTTAATAAATAAAATGCAAATAAAATATGTTAGTTCACTTTAAACGTTTTATTTCTTTTTGCTAATATGCCGCCTGCAGCACATTCCAAAAAGTTAGGACAGGGACAAATTAAGATTTCACCATCTACAGTCCACATTGCAGCATTATTGTGCCTCTGTGCACAAACCACACTCTGTAAGGACATACTGTAAAAAGGCTTGGTTTAAAGAAACTATGACCTCAGGCCTATTAAACAGCTTTGGAATGAACATCAATTAACTAACATCAGTACCCAGCTGTACAAATGCTTTTTTGACTGAATGGGCACAAACTCTCACAAATACACTTCAAAGTTTTGTGAGAAGCCTTCTCAGAAGCTGGTTTTATAGCGGAAAAGGTTCCGTACAGCTCACTCTGTTTTAATACTGTTTGTTTTTGCAATGGGATGTCCAACAAGTTCAAGATCAGGTGTCCAAATAATTTTAGCCTAATAGCACAGCATGTAATATGTTGCACTGAGTAACATTTTATTTTTGCAGATCCTGGGCATGATCTTTAGCATGCTGCTATGCTGTGCCATCAGGAAGACCCAGGAGATCGTGTGAGGGCTGGCTTACCTAGAAAGCTTTTATGTCAGTGTTGCATGATCCAGCATTCTTCCCAGTGTACTCACCATAACCTCAACAGCTATATTGAGATCATGCAGTGCAGACACTGCCTTTGTCTGATTGGTGCAAATTCACTGTTTAGTAGTATGGCAGGTTCATATTGTGAGTAATGGGTCAGTAGATTTTATAGGTGTTTTAAAATTCAGTGTAAAACAAAACTTGTATATACAACCCCAAATCAGAAAAAGTTGGGACAGTATGGAAAATGCATTTAAAGTGCATTGTTTCTTACATTTACTTTGACCTTTATTTCATTGCAGACAGTATAAACCCAAGATATTTCATGTTTTGTCTGGTCAAAGTCATTCCTATATTTCAGGCCTGTAACACATTCCAACAAAAGTTGGGATGGGAGCAATTTAGGGCTAGTACTGACATGAAAAGGTGATTTTAAACAGATGATTGTAATCAAGATTTGGAACAAATGCAGTATTCATGAAGGCTGAGTTCTTAAAAAGCCCAGATGAGCAGAGAATCTCTTCTGCACTCCTTCTACAGTGCATAATATCATTAAACGAATAAAGGAATCTGGAGAAATTTAGCCTTACCTAAACACTTTTTTGCATTTTCCATGCTGTTCCAACTTTTTCTAATTTGGAGATATATTTGTAAATATTCATGACAGACCTAAATGTGATGTTTCTTTTGTGGTATTTGCTGTCTTGTTTGTATTGATATAAAGTAATTTGAACTTTTAAAATGTTTAGTTTATTTCAGCTTTTTTCACTTTTTGCATTGTCCCATTTTGGATATACTTAATTCCCATGTGCACTATAGTGACGTCAATTAGTTGCAGGAAACCCTTGCTGTGATGGGTCACAGAGAGCTTCAGCACATACAAAGACCATGGTCCTTTCAGTCATTTTCTGCCAGTCATCCCCATTACTTAACCAGACTGTCGGAGTAGTTGTTGCAGTGGTCGGTTGGTGATTGGCCTTTCCTAGTTCCCATTTTCATGCTTTATCTGATTCAGGGTCGCGGTGGATACAATTCACTAGGCAAAAGGTAGGAAACACCCTGGACAGGTCGTCAGTCTATCACAGGGCAAACTCACACACATAACCAGGGGCAATTTAATATCTCCAATTAACCTGACTGGAGCACCCGGAGGGAGCCCATGCAGACACAGGGAAAACATGCAAACTTTACACAGAAAGGACCCTGACCACTCCAAAGGTGACAGTGCTACCCACCGAGCCACTATACTGCCCGATATGTATTAATTTGACTTAAAAATTGTGGCCTTCTATACTAAATCGCTGAGATCTTGAGTTAGAATCTTAACTGTGCTGTCGACCGGAGCTGACACGCAGACACTGTTGGCTGTGTCTAAGAGAAAAAATGTTAGAAAATGTACAGGTTTCATTTGCAGCCTCTGCTGGCTGGTTGAGGCGCCTGCACGAGACTTTGTTGATTCACAAATAGAAGTGTGTGACTCTTTGTACACAATACTGCTCTCTGTGGGACTCTGTCTCTGTCAGATAAATAAAAGCAGTCAGACTGTGCATGTTTCGGAGGGCATTTAAAGGACAATTGTAGTCTAGCGGTTATGGTACTGGACTAGTAATCGAAAGATAGCTGGTACAAACCCCAACACTGCCAGGGTGCCACTATTGGGCCCTTAAACTTCAATTGCTTAGACAATATACTGTCACAGTACTGTAAGTCGCTTTAGATAAAAGTGTCCACTAAATGCTGAAAATGTAAATATGGAATGCATGGTCGATATTCTGCAGCTGCAGATGAAGTTACAGTAGGGGAATTGAAAATTTGGGTGGGAAAAATGCAAAAATAAAATAAAAAACAGAATGTAACTTCTTGAATCAAATATTTTAATAAATACAAAGTAGTACAAAGTAGTACAAAGTAGTCTTTTCCTGCTTTGTAGGCATTACATAACTTTTGTTTTAGATCCTTAATATACTGCTTGAAGAAACATTGCTGTGAAATATTTTTGCCATCAGCTAACAAGTACCCTTTCTTGACCTGTTTAGTCAAGTTAGTTAATTAAGTTATAAGACTTTACAACTAGAGGGATGCATTTTGCACATTTTAAATATGTTAAATATAAAAAATCTGCATTACATCTGCAGAAAAGCAAGTTTTGGATAAGCAGTTTGGCTAATAGGGCTCTACATTTGCACACAAGTGTATTTGCCACTGACCTTTTTACAATCCTCAAATGATGTTTATTGGACTGATTCCACTATTCAAATGGGATTATCAGTTGATTCTCCGTTGTTCTCTGAGATAGGCATACTCCCTAGTTTATATGGCTAATAAGTAACTTGGTGACTCACCAACAGACCTAAACAAGCTATGAACAAAACAAGACAATAATGAATCAAAGCATTCATGTAATTACACTTCAAAGCACACCCATGGTAACGCTAACAAAAACATTTCCTGTATTTTGACATTGTGGAGACTCAAGTTCAAGTTTATATCTTGATGTAGGGGTGTTATGCACCGTTTTTGTTTATGCTATAGTAAACTCCAGAATTGTGAGCACTAAAAAGTCACACTATGAGGCGAAATAGCCAAACGTATGTGGACACATTATCTATTTATTAGATAGATAGATAGATAGATAGATAGATAGATAGATAGATAGATAGATAGATAGATAGATAGATAGATAGATAGATAGATAGATAGATAGATAGATAGATAGATAGATAGATAGATAATGTTGTACACACTATGTAATTAGAAGAGATATGTAATATGTAATAAACTAAACTGTTGTAAAGTGTTCGTTGCAGTAAATATTAGGGTGATTCTTCAATTGCGGGCTCTTTTGACCATCTTAACTTTTGAAAAATAAAATTAGGAATAATTTAGTTTTAATTATGTCAAGATAATGCTAAAGCAAAGACTTAATGATGGCTACAATTGAGCTTATATAGAATTTTAATATTTCATATTTATTTGTGAAGTGGCATAGCAAAATGTCATTATGTGTTGGTAATGACGTGTTGTGGTAATGACAATTTTTACTTTTTTTAAGAAAAAAACTAGATAGGCCATGGATTTGCTAAAGCTAGTCAACAGCTAGTACAAGATGCACTTTAAATACATATAAATAATGTGTAAATGTCTTTTTTTTTTTGGTAAAGTACTGCCATACTGATGTAAATGGTAATGACGCTGAATAAATATACTCTATGATCAGGAGGAATACATGATTAAATTACTCACATTTCCAGACTTTAAAATGTTAATCTTCTCTCATGGCTGGCATGTGCTTCCTTGCAAGTCTTTGTTTCCATGGTTACAACATAAACAAGTGTTACCTTCAAATGATTCCCTACAGAAACCATACACTGTTACGGTAATGACGATAATGCTGGGGACAGTAATATATTGCTCAAAAATATGCATAGGTTGTACAAATATAAAAAAAAAATACATTTTGTTTCTTTTTAAGTTATTATAAAACTCATATTGTGATTTTTATAATGAATTGATCACTTTTTAACATTTTATTACAGCAGAGAAGTTTTAAAGTATGGGTTGGGGACAAGGCCAAAATATTGATGTTTAAATCATCATAAAAAATGAAAATCATAATTATTTTGGTATGTAATTTTTTTTCGTGATGCAATGAATGATCTTTTTAGTACCTAAAATATTTGTTTTGTAATAAAGTATTTTTAACACAAATTTATAACTTAGGGACGTAAAAGTTCCCCCAATTGAAGAATCACCCATTAACAGATGTGTAATATAGTCTTTATAAACAGAAATGGGAGTTCTGGAGTTCTGGATTTGCAATACTTGCTAACAGGTGGAATTTATATGCTTTCATTATATAGACTGAGCATTTGGTGAATCCTTTTTTTTTTTTTCCTAATTATGACCCCCTCACCTAATTATGTTACCAATTCACCTACTTATTGTGCAGTGTCTTTAAACACTGTAACATCAATGTTTTACAAAACTTTTAACTCTTATTTTGCTGATCAGTGAAAACACTGAAATGTTTTTCTTTAATAAAGATTCAATAACAGGATAAAGCAGTGGCAAAAAAGGACATTGAATGAATAAATGAATGAATGTTCGTACATTTTAACTGTGAACAGATCTGGTGTCTAAAAAACACTTTTAAACATTTTTATCAATTTATATTATACAAACTAATAAAATTAATTAAAGATATATTATATAATATATAATAGGACAGTTGTAGCCTAGTGGTTAAGGTACTGGACTAGTAATCAAAGAATCGCTGGTTTAAGCCACTGTTGGGCCCTTGAGCAAGGCCCTTAACCCTCAATTACCTAGACAATTTGTAGGTCGCATTCTGCTAAATGCCGAAAATGTAAATATACATTGTCTAATGATATAACAATAAAATTAATAATTAGCCATATAGGGTCATATAGATATTCTCAACAAAACCTATTTTGATATTTTATTGTTGATTTTAAAATATCACATTCATAAAATAAAAGTGATTTTTGTTTCGGGTTTTCGTGTTGCAGTAGCACAATTATAACCAGCAGGTGGCGCCAACGTATGATGTTTTGAGTGTCGTTAGAAAATATTCATTGAGGTTGAACGTTTGGTTAGAAAAATTCACTACTCTAATGACTGTGGATTTGTAAAGGTGAGTCTAACAATACTTTCAGTACGCATCCACATACTTTTCGCTAAATAGTAATGTCACTTTTAATTTAATGAAAACGTACATACATGCTGCGACTTCAATTTGTTGCTTTACTGCATGTTTTCACATTCATAAATCCTTACTAAAAGTGAAACGGTTAGCTAAACAGCTTTAAAATGCCACAGGACTGGAAATAGGGCGGCACAGCTCTGTCGCCTCACAGCAAGAAGGTCCTGGGTTCAATCCCCCTGGTGGGGCGGTCTGGGTCCTTTCTGTATGGAGTTTCTGTTTCTGTTCTCCCCGTGTCTGCGTGGGTTTCCTCCGGGTGCACCGGTTTCCTCCCACAGTCCAAAGACATGCAAATAAGGTGAATTGGAGATACAAAATTGTCCATGACTGTGTTGGACATTAAAAACTTGAACTGATGAATGTTGTGTAACTATCAATTACCCGTCCTGTCATGAATGTAACCAAAGTGTGTAAAACATGACGTTAAAATCCTAATAAATAAATAAACATCGAAAATATGGGCAACAAGAATTATGATGACACAGTGTCTGTCAATTCCTGAGAATCAACCTTGCAACATTAATCAGTAGTTGTTGAGTATAGAACTTTTTAGTTGCTTAATTAGACACAATTACATCACTGGTTCATTTTACTTATTTTTAATTAAAGCAGTAAGCCACTCGAGACCGTGCATTACTGCGATTTTATCACGGGGAAGGTTATTCCTAAAACGTCTTTCCCGTGATAAAATCAAGTCTCGAGTGGCTTATTGCTTGTATAAAACGGCAGTCAACATAAAATATAATAAAATACAACAATGTTCAATTTATAAATGTTTTTATTTACAAAAACACTTACAAAAAGCATTCTTCCGCGACCCCAGGTAGTTCGTTAACAGTGTTGCTAGGCAACATGAGGGCGAACATAACGTTCACTTTTTCTTTTCAGTGGCGTATTAATATGGAATGATGTGAGGTGGTCATAGGTGTGCGTCTATCGGGGATTTTACAACGGCTTCGAACACGGCTCAGCCGATCAGATTTTAGGACTATCCGTTTTATAATAATGATTTTAATAACATTAATGCATCTTTCAAAGCTCTGGCATTACACTGCATTTTACGATGTTAAAAAAAGAGTCAGTTGGGACTGTTCAAAATGAGTCAGTTGGGACTGTTCAAAAAGTGTGCGTCAGGCACACTTGGTTCTTTCTTAAGAAATGAATGCCATATCATCTCCTTGTTGCTGCAACAGAAATTCCTACTTTCTCGTCGAGCACAAGTGATGCAAAGAGAATTCTCTGTGATAATCCACCACTGGTGTCCAAGTCAAAGAAAGTGTGCTTATACTGTATGTGCTAGCCGGTGGTCTGTGGCCATGAAAGGTGTGGCACAATCGGCAGGGGTCGCATGAGTGCACAGGGTAATTCAGACTAAGAAATAAAGGAGGACAAAATCCCTTGAAATAAATAAATAAAACTCCTTGCTAAAATGCTTTTAGAGAATATCGAGCTGCTCTAAATTACACCAGAACTGCATGACCCTTTGTTTAAATTATGTTACTACACAAGCCATATTAGCAACTGAGCATTGGCCAAGTGCAAACTTAACACTTACCACTTTCAAGTTTGAATGCACACTGATCAATATTCAATTGTTCCTATTATTCCAAGGATACAAAGAAACAGAACAGTTAAAACAACATGATCAGAGCATGTTTATAGTACGACTAAGAAAACAGCAGAGGCAGGTTGGCTTGCTAACTTCTCTCCTGCTGGTCATGTTACTGACATGCATCCAAGAGTCTCCACAACAATGTTAACTGCGTAAAAACAAAAACTATACATACTACTGGACCACATGTGGCCCTGAACACACAAGGTGTTAAAACTTTGGAAAAAAGTAGTAAAGTAGTAAAAATGTCTTTACATCTTACTCAGAAGTTGTGGTGGATCTGTTGCTACCCAAAACCACTGGGCACAAGGAACCCATACATTCACACTGTGGTCTCCCATCACAGACATAGTGTCCGATCGGCCAATATTGCTGCTGGGGGTTAGAATGCTGGATCTCAGCATAGTGAGCTAGCATAATTTACCTCTGTGCCACTCGAGCACAGGTATTTAATTACTCACTTAAATACAATGGAAATTTTGAGGAAACTGTTTGCCTTCTGCATGTTTTTGGAGGTGAGAGATAATTGGAATAACTGGAGGAAATCCTCGTTGACACAGGGAGAAACTCCTTACAGACATAGACCAGGGGCAAGAGAGGCTCAGACCTAGGTTCTAGGGTGATGTGTAGCGCCCACACTAATCAGCTTTAACTCTGGACAAAACTACACAATAATTTTTAACTGTGGCTACATAACTAATAATAACAATAATGTAAATGTAATAAATCCCCCTGTTTTGTGCTCATTGTTTTCAGGCGGCAGTTCCTCACACCAGCCCAATAAATGATAATGCAAAATAATTGCTATTGTAGCCATGTGATCTTTAATAATTAAACTTACATGTTGCATTTGTTAAATTAGCATGCATAAATAGTTTTAATTAGTTTATAAAACTGTTGTCTCATGTGACAACAATTTATGAGCAAACTGTCCTATAGTTTTGCAATAAATTAATGTTATAGATGAACGTATAGTGAAAGCTAATTAGGCATGTATTACTATTTAGTAACTACTTTATGTTGATCTGGGTCATTGTGGGCCAGTGGGCTATCCTGAAAACACAGGACACGCGACAAGAATTGTCGTTAGACAGGGTGCTTGTCCGAACAGGGTGTCACATTCTCACCTGTTTAGTCAATTTGGTAAATTTGCTAAACTGTACCTTCCTATAATTGTATTTCCTCAATTTCTTTCTTTCTTTTTTATTAATTACACTAATAAACGCAAAAAACATAAACAATAAACAATTCCAATCACGTGATTACATTTCTGCTTACTAACCCATACATTTTATTTATATGATAGTGTCAAGAGATTTGGGCTATATTTTTAATATTTTAATAGCTGGTTTATTACAGATAATTGTGTTTTTATTTATTTATAAAATATATCTTTAATCATTTACAATGATTTAAATTGTTTTTTGTTGTTGTTGTTGTTTTTTAGTCCAGCAGATTATATCATATATGATTTTGGAAAAAAGAACTAGAAAAATTACTAAATGTTGACTGTTAAAAGAGTTAATACTGAACAGATAATATTATATTATATAATATTATTATATTATTTAATGTAATAATTCAGGATATACTGATGTCACAACTTTTTGTTGGGATCAAACCCAGGACCTTCTTGCTGTGAGACGACAGTGCCACCCACCGAGCTACCGTGCCGCCCACTAATAAGTAAGTAACTCCAATCAATACCAGCTTCAGTTCTTTTTATATAATTTTATTAATTAAATTAATATTAATTAATTGTTATTTATTTAACATTTATTATTTAATATGTATTATTATTAACTTTTGTAAAAGCTCTTCATTAATTCATGCATGATACTTTTCAGATGTCCTTTTTCCTCAGTTCAAGGGAATGAACTCTAAGTCTAGGAACAGTGCAATGACGTTTGTGTCTTTGATGATGTAATTTATCTCAGTTCCAGCTGTTCCCAGTTGTATTTCCTCTCTGCCACTCTAAACATGCTCCCCACTCCTGTGCTGCAAACGCAGTGCCTATTTTAAGGCTCTGAATAAGGTCAGCACATTGCAGTGATGTACTTGATTTCGGCTGTGGTGAGGTAACTACATTTTTGTTGGATAGCTTGGAAATTTGGATTGCCGCTTTTGTTTAGCTCATATATCAGTGGGGACCATCGTAATGGAAAGTATTTTCTGGAAATGTGATTTGAATGCATTTTGCTGATCCTGGAGCGCCTCGGGAGGCATATGTGTCGTGTATCAGATAGGAAAGTAGGTAGGTAGGTCATTAGAATTATTAAGGCTTATTGTAAGGTATTTGTCTTGTTTAGTGTAAATCTATTTTTTTCTAGATGTCATTTTAATTTGACAAAATTTGTGGTTGGCTTTGATCTGACAGGTCATTGAGAAGGATGATTAATTGCCAGACTGGAGTTTTGCTATTTGTCTAATGTCAATTTAGAATGTGAGGAAGAGGCTGGGTGAGTCACTGAGGAGTTTGTACCAGTATAGATTACATATCTGCTGCAGGAATGTCGGACAGTACTGATGATGCTCTGATTCTGCTGGAGATTCTGGAAGTTCTTGGTGCATGCCGTGCCCTTGTGTCCTATGCAGATGTGTGTGTGCATCTGAGCGGACGATATGAACTTCAGCCGCTCTTGGAGCTCAGGAGTCTGCTGTACTCTACTGCGTGCCGGGACCCTTGTTTTCCAGCCACGCTGTTCCGCGAGCGGCTGCACCTGCCCTGCAGCAACCGTCTCTCTGCGGCCGCAGATGTGGTCTCGCTGTTCAACTTGCTCACGCACACCCGTCTGCCTCCCACACACAAGGACTATTCCCTGACCTCCTGTCTGGCCTGTGATCAGGACCGTGCATGTCGTGATTGGCTGCGAGGAAGAGGAGGGGCTATAGCACCGGGCTGTAAATATGAGGACTCTACTCAGAAACTGATCACTTATTACACTCCACCGCACTTACTTGCTTCCATGCACTCTGGCTTACACGCACTCAACCGGCGGAGCATGCAGAAAGCTCACTCCTTGGACATTCCCAGTGGCACTGGGAATCAAGAGTCAGACAGGAAGGTCTCGGTGGCCACTGAAGACGTGGATCCCGCACACTTATGTGCTCACAAGAGGAGAGTCTTTAAGGGGGATTTTCACAACCTGTTACCATTCGTCCCCATAGAGAGCAGGAAACTATCTGAGCAAAGCCCAGACGAATTCAGGGAAGAGGGTAAGGATGTAAGATTTCAAGCCTGCAGAAATCCGTACTCTGATTCTGCCATATACACAAACGACTCTGATGCAATGGCACATACAAACCAACAATCAGCACAGAAGCCTGCTGCACAATTAACCGATTCGTTACAAATGCACACCCACGACTCAGAGGAATCCCTTGATGCAGAGACTGTTTACCCCCAAAAGCATAAAAGCCTGGATGACCTGCAGAGCTCCACCTACTTTGGCCCTACAGTAATAGAGAGGATCCATCCAAGTCCAGCCCTGATGGGCAAGAGCTACAGTCTGGACATAGATAGCAGGCTTGCAGATGCATCTGAAAATGAAGTACCTGGACTAGACCAAACGAAACCTCACCGACCAAGATCGGAAAAATCTGCATTGGATAAATCTGGACTAAGCAAACCTGGATTACATAAAATTAGTTTTGAAGGAAGTAGTTTTGACATCCCTGGGTTTGACCCATATATCGTCAGGTCGGTTCATGACACCCTGAAGCGTCTGAGCGGGCTGAGTTTGGATGCATGGTACGACTGGTCACCTGATGCTGACGCCGTGGTTAGCGTGGGCACACAAACAGACCTGGGAGATCGGCGTGCTCTCAAAAGCCTCTTGCTAAGTGACAAACTCTCGATTGATAACACTGATATAGACGAGGATGACATCAGTGCAATCTTTCGCTTCCTAGATGACATTAGCATGTGTGGATCGATGGCCGTGCTCCCTGGGGCAGCAGGAGGACCCCATGATGGAGGGGGCGCGGGTGGTTTGCCGGAGCGTCGTGAACGTTTGGGAAAGCTCCGACGGCTTTTTCATTCTCTCGAGGGTCCGGAGGAAGGTGTACGATGGGGCGTCGGTCGGCTCCTGCAGCGTGTCACAGAGCTCGAGCAGCGGCTGGAGCCTATATCGGAACTGCGGGACCAACTAGCCCTGGTCCTTACCACGTTAAAGAGGCTGGAGGAAAGAGAACAAATTGTGCACGCATACATAGAGCCGCTGCCTGCACAACAACAGCCTCCACCAGGAGCTGGCAACCAACAGAAAGGAGACAAGAGACCCAGTTTATGTGTGGACAGGGCTGAGGTGGTGGCAGCCAAGCGCAGAGGACTGTTTGCAAACCCCAATTCCAGGAACCACACTGCAAGCAGTGGCTCTGAACAGCACAGTGAGTTGAATGTCAGCTACAGTAGGGAGCAAATCACACTTCATCCTTCACAGGTATGTTCACAGGTGTATATGCCCACACAACATGAGCCTGGCACATGAATGCTTACGTTTATTTTGCCCTGCTATGTCTTTGTCTGCTTATTACCACAGGCAGAGCTGCAGTGTAAGAAAGATGTCCAACCTGTCCAGGAGAGAAAGAGTTCTATATTCATTCCACACACTCACAGAGCTTCACTGCAGAGCTCTGATCAGAATCCTAACATGCGTCCAACTGACCGCCCTAAAGTTTCCTGGAGCCAGTCTGAGCTCGTGCCTCTTGACCTGCAGGTAAGCTTATTCTCCATATTTTCAGTCCCATACCATGATGATATAGGACTGTGCATTACACAGAGGGAGGGTGTCTCTGAAATAGAACTAAAATACTTAAAATATGGAGAGTATAATGAAATGTCTTTGTTATTAAAGTTAGTTTTGTTTACATTTATTACAGTTTTGTTGGCTGATAAAAAATCCAATGTGAAAAGCCCCATCCTGTGAAAATTCTTTAAAAAATATACATTTACTTTTGTATTTACAAATGTTTACCTAGAACTGTAAGTAAAATGTACATTGTTATATATAAAAAGGTCCTGTAAAGTCATTTAACCTTGTGGCATTCGAGGGTAAGAATGCCGAAGGGGATTCCTCATAACTACAGCAATTACGACCTCTGCTGGCTGATCGATGGTGTCTGTACAATGAGATGGGGGATAATGGAGATCAGTGCGTGACTCTCCATACGCGATACTGATCCCCATGTGAACTCACCTCGTGCAGGTGGAAAAGAAGCAGTCGGTTGCTGCACACATGTTGAAGGGGGCGTGCGTTAGTCAAAGCCCTCCTTGGTCAGGAGTGGAATCAGCATCAGTAGAGAGAAAGCGAAATGCAAACGGGTAAATGGTTACAACTAGATTGGGAGGAAAATTGTGGGAAACGCATAAAAAGTACAGTACATTTAGAGTGGTCTCTTGCCAAGGTCAGGAAAAGTGTCCTTCTTGGTTCTGAGATTACGTCTAAATATCCAGACAAATGGCGCTTGGGTGGCACAGCGATCTATTAAGCTAGTCCACCACCAGTGAGCTCCAGGTTCAAATCTCAGCAGCGCTATTGGGTGGCCAGGTACCTACATATAATTGGCTATGTTTTGGGATGACCAAAGCTCAGGAATGGTATTCCTGCCTTGTGGCTAGTGTTTCTGGTAGAACCAGACCTGTTGTGATCCTAACCATGATGTAGTCAATCAGAGTGACTAAAGAAATTATAAAAAGCTACAAAGCTCTTAAATAATTTTATTAATTGTTGTATGAAAACACTCATTTTGAATTTGATGGCTGCAACATGTTGGGAAAGGGGCATGTTTACTACTGTGTTATGTCTATTATTCCAAACATAAAGCTGACTTGTTGGATGACAGCACATATTATGACTTTGCATCAATCAGATAAGCTTGAGCCCATAAGATTAGCTCTTTACGCATAGATTTCTCTGGATCTTCTGAATCTTTCAATAATGTTATACACTATAGATAATAAATTAAACTCTGTGCAGTCATGCATTGAGGACCATTGTTCTTGAACTTCACTTACAAGTGGTGAACCTCCTCTTATCATTACTTGTAAATGACTGAGTCTTTCTTTAATACGTTTCTTTTATACCCAACCATGATAGCATCTCAAGGAGAACGTTTCAAAACAGGTGTTTGATCAATCTTATTTTGTTCCTGCCCCAATATTTTTGCACTGTTTTCCAGGCATTAAATTAAGAATTACCATATATAAACAAAAATCATTAATAAATTCGTCAGTGAGCCTCACTAGGAGTCGTGTCCTTCTGCATTGCCATTTTTGACCGTCAGAGGGCGCACTAAAGGGCCTACGATCAATGTGTCAGTTCCTTTTAAATGACGTTCATCTGCACCTCGTTAGCATTCATTCGCTTTAGGCAGGAGTGCTTCTATCTATATGTCACAGATTTGCCTGTTCCTCTGTCTGGCAAATGTGCCTTTCTCTGAAACCGTGAAACCTGGCCTGCTCTGGTCTGGTTTTCCATGATGCCAGCACACTTTACTGTTTCTGGGCACCACCCTGGGAGCCCGAATTGCCCCACAGACACAGCTGGTGGTGTTGGATGGCTGCTCATGCATTGTCCCCCCGCTTACTACACTTTCAGAGAACTGGGTTTTCGCCGATGACCGGAACCTGTGATACTGTGACAACCGGTTCTCAGTTCTGCGCCATCCCTGTTTTATCCACTTTCTCCATTGCAGGTTGCACATTTGTTACTTTGTTTTATGTTACTTTTTTATTTGTGCTTATCCCCCTTTTAATTAGTGGCTTTCTAGCCAGAGCATTGTTCTATCTTGATCAAGCATCTTACACTTGGATTCATATTTCATTCTTGAAGGTACGGGGTTTTACCTTACTCGTGAAGCACAACCTGTCATGTTACATGTCTTCACTGCTTTCTGTTTTTATTTTTAAAATTTTGTATTGTCTCTTTTTATAATTATGGTTGTATATGAAGAAATGTTAAACCAAGTGATTTTGTAAACTTTGGAATGCTAAAACATTAATTGTGAAATGAATTGTGTTTAAAATGTGATCACAAACAAACTGTAGAATGATGTGATGAATCATGTGTATTCCTTACATTATTTCAATGAAAAATAATGGATTTAAAAAATCCACACCATGTGTCTTATGGTCATGCATATAAAGAAAATTCATTTTTATATTGCAGATTTTTTTAGTATTACATATTAAAGTTTGCACACACTTTTACCCAAAGTGGCACAACATTGGCAGGTTGTGGGGTTTAAACCCTGAACATTTTGAACAATAGTAACCATCAGGTCATCACTGCCCTCACTACCATGTCTCTGTTTTCTAGACCCATGAATCCATGGACTTCTGGATGGATGAGGTTTATACTCCAGTGTCAGACACACTCCTGCGGCGCTCACAGTCCCTCACCCGCTGCAGCAGGAGTCAGAGTTATCGAGTCACTGCTATCAGCATTACTGCCACAGTTATCCTCATCCTCATCATAGTCATTCCGATTTGCACTGCATAGACACACTCACACTCAATGTTTGTTTGTTTATTAGGGTTTTAATGTCATGTTGTACACTTTCGTTACATTAATGACAGGAACAGTAGTTACTCATTACACAAGGTTCAGCAGTTCACACAAGGTTATATCGAACACAGTCATGGACAATTTAGTATCTCCAATCCACCTCACTTGCATGTCTTTGGACTGTGGGAGGAAACCGGAGCACCGGGAGGAAATCCATGCAGACATGAGGAGAAAATGCAAACTCCACACAGAAAGTACCGGGACCGCCCCACCTGGGAATCGAACCCAGGACCTTCTTGCCGCGAGGCGACTGTGCTACCCACTTAGCCACTGTGCCGCCCCACACTCAATGTAACTAATGTAAATACATTTACACATACTCTGTACCTGAACACACTCTCATTCTGCACTGCATTGTTTTAATTAAACTAGTTCTTAAGCATGCCAGCAAAATAAAGATTGTACAATGTAGACATGCACTTCAGTAAATAAATGTTTTTTTAAACTCAATTTCTAACTTAATTGCTTGATATTACAGCAAATGGTATAAAGACCTTTAATTCATTAATACACGTATTTCAGTGGGCATCACTACATGTTCAGTGGGCATCACTACGTGTTTAGGTGTTTCAGTCACACCGATTGCTAAGTTGGATAAAATTTGTAAAGAAAATCCATTATATGCCTCCAACTTTGAGGCAGCAGTTCAAAAATGTGTTTTCTGTTCCAGCATGATGTTTTCTATATGTATTAAGCAAAGTCCTCTAAGACATAAGTTGATAAGATTTGGTTTGGATTAACTCTTAACCCTGTTAAACACCGTTAGTGTGAACTGGAATGTTATTTGTAAGTCAGGAAGGAGTAGTAATTGGTCATGTCTGAGAGACTGAGAGAGCTTATAGTCTGGATTTAGTGCCATCTCATTTTCACCTTTTTGGACCGCTCAAAGAAGCTTTAAGAGGAAGAAGATTTTCATGCGATGATTATATAAAACCAGCGGTGCATCAGTGGCTATGCTCTCAACCAGTGGTGTATAAAGTACCTGAAGGCCATACTTGAGTAAAAGTACAAGTATCTTACCAGAAATTTACTTAGATAGAAGTAAAAGTCACCTTTTAAAATATTACTTGAGTAAAAGTCTAAAAGTATCTGATGTTTAATGTACTTAAGTATTAAAAGTAATTTGATATTAAATGTACTTAAGTATTAAAAGTAGAAGTAAAAGTAAATGCTGTTAGTATAAACTGAAGCGGTCATTTAGAAAAATATAAGATTGTTCTTTTAAGCCTGTAAACCACCTTAACAAGCTTTTTTCTTCCTTCCATCTAAACATGATCTGTGCCAATTTGTGATTATAATCAGCTGTTCACCTATTTGAAATCACGTCATAATTTAGTTGTTTTTTAACCTTATTACGAGGACTAAATTGCCCTGTTCCAACTTTTTTTAGAATGTGTTGTAGCTTAAAATGCATGTATGTGTATGTTAGGAATGAAGTTGACCAGACAAAACATGAAATATTTTGGGTTCATAAAAGATGGAATAAGAGTCGATGTAAATGTAAAAAACACTGCATCTATTTTATTTGCATTTTCTATACTGTTCCATTTTTTTTTATTTGGGTAGTACATTCAAGTTATAGATACTGTATATATCCCAGTAACCCAAAACAACTGAATTTTGGCAGAGTTAGTTTAAAAGCAAAACTCAAGCAAGTTTAACTAAACGTGTGGCACTTTTAACCCTTTAATGATCTGCTCAACCATTAGTTTAATCTAAACAGCTGGGTAAAATAAGCTGTATTTAAATAATCTTTTTTGGGCTGTATCTACTCCCTGATTGGCGTGTGTTAAACGTAAAAAATATTGGTATTCTTACTTTAAGAAAACACCATTTCTAACTTATGTGTCAACCTGAAGCAGCAGCTGAAAAATCATCCATAACATTTTGAAAGTTGAGTTCTTGTTGAGAGCATTAAAGGGTTAAAGACGTGCTGCATGTTCCTCAACACCATGAATGTTTCCTCTGTCAGTGTAATACAGAAGTCATCTGAGCAAATATTTGTCTGTAGGTGAGTTTTTAAAAATGATGGGACACATCATGTCTGCACTGAATTAATTACAAACAAATGTAGTGAAACGTTTTATTATTTGTAGTTCGAATGTAATCGGTAGCTAGATATCTGAACAATGTTAATGCTAATAATAATAATAAAAACAATGGTGCTGTGGCTTTACTTTGTTAATCATTCCTAACTTACATCAGTGTGTAGGACGGGGAGATTCTGAAATGACGATTATTCCGTATGTTTGAGTGAACGATGCGCTTTTACAAAACGTTTGCATCTGCGCATTAATGTGTTTAACCGCTGATGTAATTTACAAGCGCAGATTCGCCAAACCTGCTGCAGTCTGTCACACATCTCACATTATTTAGCTAAAAAATTATTGTCGTTTTATTTTGTAGTAACGAGTAACGAATTCGCATACAGCAAATGTATCGGAGTAAAAGTACACAATTTCTTTAGGAAATGTAGTAGAGTAAAAGTGAAAGACTACTCTAAAAGACTAAAAGACTAAGTCCAAAAAACTACTTAAGTACTGTAACGAAGTATTATTACTTCGTTACTATACACCACTGCTCTCAACCAAAATCATTTTTGCTGATGGCATTAAACAGTTGGTACGATGCTGGAAAAATGCATTGAAAGCTAACTATGTAGAAAAGTGATGTTGAAATTCTTAATAAATAGATTTTTTTTTTTTTTTTTTTTAAGTACAGAAACCTTTTGAAGAACCCTCCTACAAATGCATTTTTCCCACAGACACACTCCAAAGTCTCCTGGAAAGCCATCCCAGAAAATGCAGGCTGTTATAGTCAACTCCATATAAAGGCCTATGGCTTTAAAATGGTTGGTCCAACAAGCTGATGTTTAGGTGTCTGCATACTTCTGGACATATGGTGTATTTCCAGTTACATCCAACAATGAAATCTTTCTACCTGTAACTAAAGTAAAGCAAGCTTCTTGAGAAGTGTGAATGCAAAATGTTGTGCTCTGGCACTGGTGTTGAATAAGGAGGCCTGGCTCACAAACAGTGTTCCAGTTCATCCCAAGAAGTATATAGGGAATGTGGTTATTATGCTCAAAAATGAGTAGGGTCCACATACCTTTGGCTAAATTGTGTAAAGTAAACTTTAGTCTTTACTTCAGTCGGAGTGTGCTAATGCAACCTGCTCAAGATCATGGTTATGGAATACTTGATAAGTTTGGCTGCTATTAAAAATATTATCAACAATGTAATGATATGAATCATAGCTGTAATACTAGCTAAATCGAGGCTAGCTACCAGACCTGTTTGGAGTTACTGTCACTATACAAAACAAAAAATGTAATTTAATTTCCTTTTTATTTGCTTACTAAAATATTACAACTACATAACATACTCCCTTAATTTCTGCTTAGATTATCTGGAACAGTATACAGTTGTGGTCAACATTATTGGCACCATTGATTGTTAAATTTAACCAGCCACTATCTTCAGAAATAGGTGAAAATGTACCAGCTTTGTATCAGAATATTTTAATAGCATGTCCAAATACATTCAACAAAAAGTAGACCTGTCAACATACAGTACATGCAGTCATGTGAAAAAAAAAAAGAAACACAGTACATGACACAGTAAAAGACATGATTAAAGGCAACTTTCTCTAATACTGGGTTGCACACCCTTTAGCAACAGTGACAACATCCTAATGTTTTTGTAGCTATCTGTGAGCTTCTTGCCCTTCTCTACTGCTAGTTTTTTCACTCTTTTCCTCTCAAGCTCTTAAATATTTGCAGGGATTTTTTTCCCCAATAGCAGATTTTTGCTCTCTACAATGAGTTTTAATTGGATTGTGTAGGACTCAAACATAGTCTTAAACTTGGGAACACATTTAGCTCTAAAATGCTTTGATAATCCTCTGATTTAATTGTTCCTGTAAAACATTTTAGGCCTTCAGTCCCAGAGGCAGCAAAGCAGCCCCACAACATTATGGATCCACCATGTTTCACTGTAGGTAAAGTGCACTTTTTTTACAGACTTCATTTCACCGAATGTCTATAACCACAACACTGATTTGCATTCTCAAAGAGCCCGGAAGGAATGTGGTTTGTCTATGTAAGTCCTCTTTAGCCTTTGCCCACAGAGCCCTGTTTTGTCCAGCGTCCGGCATATGGAATGGGTTGAAACCTTCACCCCAGATGTTTCCAGCTCAGCCTGGAAATTTCTGTTCTTTGGATATAACACACTCTGGAACAGTATACAGCTGGGGTCAACATTATTGCATGTAAAATAAAAAAGTGATTTCTCAATAAAAAAAATAAAAGAAAAAAATAAAACCATGGTTTAAATTACAGGGGTGATTGAGAGAGTCTGATCCTCCTAATTAATACTTGGAACCCCTGAAAAGAGGTAAAAACAACAGTTCAGGGGGGATTGTTAGTTAGCTTTACTGTAACTTTTGGTAAAACTGATGTTTGCATTTATTAATATCATTATCAGTTTACAATCTAATTTAGAAACTCAGAAAGCAATAAATAATAATAGTAATAATAATGATAAAAAATCAAAGAAATCTGACCTTTCTACAAAGCTATTGACATGATCAGTTTTACAAATGTATTTACTTGCTTATCAGTAGTGACACATTAAGAAGTTTTAAAACTTTTATGACATTTCTTTAAGTTTCAAGTCTCCAGTAGTGCATACATGAACATTTAAAAGCTGATTCAACAATTTATGGCCAGAAATGCTTCTGGTAAATCCTGTTTGCTGTTGCTAGAGCTGCCCATTAGTGTAATTCAGTTCAGCAGCAATCTCAGTCTGGCATGAATATTTACAAAGGCTTTAGATAAAGGGGTATCCCCTCTCGAAACACACACACACACACAAAACACTGTTTATGCTTTAGCGTAAGAGGGAAGTGCTCTGGGAGCTCAGGACCACATTTGCTATCGATCTTTTCCACCAGTCTTTCATGCAGATTGGATAGTAGTAGGAAAAATGATATCAATGTTTTACCAACTTGTCTGTAATTAACACTTTCAGATTAATTTTCCCAAGTTTTTAAGATTCCTAGCCAAACACTATCAAATTCCAGCTCTCAACATGACTGAGTGAACATTGGGCCATCTGGGAAAAGGGTACAAGGTGTGTATTCTGGCACTTTATATTTTACAAAAACATTATCTAAATGTACGTACCAGCAGCACTTGCAACTAAACTCAGCGGATGCTTCATCAAAGGAGTGTCTCATCATTCACTGGATGTTTTGCCAAACCTGAAAATTGGCAGAAATGAGCCCACTGGGATGTTAAATGGATATAGTGGATCAATGACAATAACACATGCTCTCTGCAAAGTAACATCACAGAAGAGGTAATAGGCGGTAATAGCAGTGGGTAATAGGCGGAGATGGAAAAAAGATAGAAAGAACATTTGCCCCCTTTTTCAAGCTGATGCTTGTTAAGTCCCAGTTAAGTGCCAGTGATTAATAAGAGCCATTTCACAGATGTCATGTAATGTAGAAACCAACCAGTACAATCACACAGTGAAAAATAAGACTTTACTGCAATTACTAAGACTTTTGTCATTATCATTATCATTTCATTTTCATGGTTGTGGTGGGTCCAGTTTTTTGGAAACACTGAGTGTAAGACAGGAATACACCCAGGACAGGGGGCTAATCCATTGCAGGGCAATCCATCCCTGTTCCCACTCCCAGACATAGCCAATCACGTCTATGTTGGCGCACGCTGGCCGATAGAACCGGCTGAGATGTTGGACAAGGGTTGTGCAGATACCTAATACTAATCCCATGCTCATTATAAGAATAATAATCTAAAGTTAATAATAATAATCTAGGACTGATGGATTGCCTTTATTCATCACATATACGTATACATTTGTACAGTACAATTACATTTTACCCCCATATTAGAGCTACTTTGGAAGCTAGGGTCAGAGCGCAGGGGCAGCCAGTGGGCCTTGCTCAACACTGGCTGCATACAATTGTTTAATTGAAACATTAAATCCTGTTTAGCATTTATGGGGACACTTACAGACAGATAAAGCCAAGCATTTAGTAGCTTTACAGGAAGCTCTTTGGAATATTGTAAATTCATAATAGGGTAACATAGATAATCAGGGTGCTTGGGTGGGACAGTGGTCTAAGGCAGCAGCCCACCACCAAGATCTCAAACTCTGAAGTTTCCAGGTGATACTATCAACCTGGCCAGGTGTCCAATAAGGCATAATTGTCCGTGCCTGTGGGAGGAAGGTCGATAGACTTATGACAAAAACAGCTGTTAGTGAGAGGTCTAGTCTTAACTCTCTTCAACCAGCGCAGGGTTCATGTAAGTGGCAAGAGAATTACAGTTGGAAACAATTAGATTAGGGAAAAAGAGGTTAAACTAAAAAAAAAACATGGATCAAATCTAGCACAAACTTGTAGAGTCTCTTGTAAAAAGAGAAATCCAAGTTTTTTTCAAATATTCAACAATTAACTTAAATTTAAGAAAAATGCAGATGATGTTCTGGTGTGTTATGGTGGTCTTTACTAAGACGATATATGCTGTTTTTTCTTGTCACATGTCTTTACATTGTCATGCTTTATACCACTACTTGGAAGGTATTGCTATGGTTAAAGGTGCGATATAAACTGCAGATAAACGTCCTGCATGTAACCTGATCTTAAATACTTTACTAGGCTGCAACTTTTCCCTTCCTGTGGTTTTTAATATTTCAAAACTCAGCTTTCATAAACATCTCTTGTCTACTTATAATCTGTAGTTCCGTTATCGATAAAGAGGCACTTACCATCACTTAGCAGCTTACTCACTTTCAAACACACACACAAACACACACACAAACACACACACACACACACTCACACAGCCTACTTAGTTACATCCAACCCTATTTGATTTTTTTCCATATTTCCACTCTTTTACTATAGAAAAGTGAACTTTTTACTACAGGAAAGTCTACTATATACACAATGTCAATAGCAATATCGTTTTAATCATTTTACACAGCTTTACTTGACAATAGTAATCCAAATTTTTGGATTACTGATTTAAGAAGAAATTTTTTTGTGACTATATGAAGTAAATGATTATTATCATATTATATTATTATATTAAAAGTGCAACCATCTAATTCTATAACACTAGATAGAATTGCAATAGTCCCCTATTCACACATACATACAGTACATCCCTATGATATTGTTTCATTGTAAAATTAGGCAGATAACTGTAACAGTATTATGGTGTTACAACATTTTACCAACCACAGCTTACAACTTTTCTGTTCCAAGTCTAGAAATTTTACCTAAAGCACTTTACAACTTCTTTTTACTTTTAGGTTTTGCACTTTGGGGCCATATTAAGTAAAAAACACAGTTATTTAACACTACAGCACTACAATACCACAGCAGTTGATTTAAACACCAAGACGGTTACTGTGTGACTGACTGATCCGGCTAGAGTGCACAGCAAGAATACACTGGACATAAAGATGCTTCATATCCTGAGCAGGATGGCACGAGATTATTTCCACACACTGCTCAAAATGATGTGCAAATTCAGTGATAAGAAAAGATAGCTGAATACACAGCTCATCATAGCCCAATATCCAACAGAACTGCTAGATCATTAAACACACGTGAACCTCACTAAACATTTGTGGGAAATATGACAGGCTGATTACAAGCCAGGCCTTTTTGGTCAAAGCTCTTTTGACCTACACACTGCAAAATCCCATAAAAAGAAGAGTGTAGAATTTTATTATATCAACCAAAAAAAAGTAAGGGAAAATTTAATTCCTGCTTGTTCTTTTCGATTGTAATGTCCAGCAATCCTTGGTTGTGTTTTCACATACTTTTGGCCACATCACATATTTTTGCTAGCTATTAACAAGCTGTGAACAAGCAGCCTAAATTTGGCAAAATAATTGACTTAAAAATGCTTAATTTCCTAAAGTAAAAAAGAAAAAAATGTTCTAAAATATTCTATTAATGATGATAGTACAATAATTTAATATCAAAAAACACCTAATGTTCTAATAATTTAGTCTGTCACTGGCCTAAAGTATTGTTTTAAACCACCCCAAGCCCCCCCACCGCACCCTACCATTCGGCACCCCTGCAAACAGATGTCCTGGGGTTTTTTTTGTTTGTTTGTTTGTTTGTTTTTTATTTTAAAACTGTTGTTCTGTTTTAGGATCATATACATTATTGCTTAATAAAAAAAATTATATGTTCAAAATATTTATACATTTATTTTGCATTTGTCACTTCTGAATATGCTGTGATACTCGTTGGAAGTGAGAGGATTAACAAGATTGAGATGGTTTGGGCATGTGCAGAGGAGGGATGAGAGTTACATCAGGAGAAGGGTGCTGAGGTTAGAAGTTCAAAAAGGAGGTTTATGGATGCGGTGAGGGAAGACATGCAGAGCAGGGTGTTCAGGACAGGGCAAATTTGAGACGAATGATTCGCTTTTGGCGACCCCTATCGGGAGCATCGGGAAAAAACAAGGTTTTACATTTGTGATACGAACAGCTGTAACCATGGAGGCCTGTAAACAAAACTAATTGCTGTTTGGCTCGTGTAGTATCTACCTTGGCTCCCGGTTAAATGCTGTAAATATTCAGCTAAATAAGTATACATCTTTAACCAAATAACCTGAATAATTTGGTTAAGCGCTGAAAACTGTATAAAAGTGAGCAAACAGCTTAAAAACTGTGCTAACATGGCTAGTGTGGGAACTTACAGAGCCAGAGTGCGGGTGGGTAACTGGAGAGAGGACATCGCCCTGGAGGAGGTTTGCTCAAATATTATTAACAATTTAACCAGCAAATATAAGAACTAATTAAATTCAGCACAAAAGGTGTAATCATTAGTATTAATTACTTTTTGTCTTCACAGGACAGCCTGAAGGACTTTCTCACTCGAAAGGAGAGGGGAGAGCTCACAGTTCAGAAGACCAGCGTCCTGAAGGAAAATATCCTCAAACCAGTAAGTCATAACAGAAAACAATCGCGTTTGGAAGGTTTGGAAACCTTAAGCATGGCAATAAAAGACATTTTAAGGTGCCTGGTGCTTAAAGTGAAAAAAAAAATGTTGTTATTTCACCGCATGTGCAAGCTTTGTACTGTACAATATTGCTCCTTTTAAGGCGAATCAATTTATTGAGTCGATTCGCAACCTCAGAGTCGACTCCATATTTTTTACACCTACAAAATCGCTCTGTTCCGAATCGACTCACATCACTGCTGTTCAGTACACTTCAATTACAAATTGGTCAAGGGATATACTGTATATACTGGTGCTGGTCATAAAATTAAAATATCATGAAAAAGTTGATTTATTTCAGTAATTCCATTCAAAAAGTGAAACTTGTATATTATATTCATTCATTACACACAGACTGATATATTTCAAATGTTTATTTCTTTTAATGTTGATGATTATAACTGTCAAGTAATGAAAACCCCAAATTCAGTATCTCAGAAAATTAGAATATTACTTAAGACCAATACAAAAAAAGGATTTTTAGAAATGTTGGAACATGAAAAGTATGAGCATGTACAGCACTCAATACTTAGTTGGGGCTCCTTTTGCCTGGATTACTGCAGCAATGCGGCATGGCATGGAGTCCATCAGTCTGTGGCACTGCTCAGGTGTTATGATAGCCCAGGTTGCTCTGATAGTGGCCTTCAGCTCTTCTGAATTGTTGGGTCTGGCGTATCGCATCTTCCTCTTCACAATACCCCATAGATTTTCTCTGGGGTTAAGGTCAGGCGAGTTTGCTGGCCAATTAAGAACAGGGATACTATGGTCCTTAAACCAGGTACTGGTAGCTTTGGCACTGTGTGCAGGTGCCAAGTCCTGTTGGAAAATGAAATCTGCATCTCCATAAAGTTGGTCAGCAGCAGGAAGCATGAAGTGCTCTAAAACTTCCTGGAAGACGGCTGCGTTGACCTTGGACCTCAGAAAACACAGTGGACCAACACCAGCAGATGACATGGCACTCTAAACCATCACTGACTGTGGAAACTTTACACTGGACCTCAAGCAACGTGGATTCTGTGCCTCTCCTCTCTTCCTCCAGACTCTGGGACCTTGATTTCCAAAGGTAATGCAAAATTTACTTCATCAGAGAACATAACTTTGGACCACTCAGCAGCAGTCCAGTCCTTTTTGTCTTTAGCCCAGGTGAGACGCTTCTGACGCTGTCTCTTGTTCAAGAGTGGCTTGACACAAGGAATGCGACAGCTGAAACCCATGTCTTGCATACGTCTGTGCGTGGTGGTTCTTGAAGACCTGACTCCAGCTGCAGTCCACTCTTTGTGAATCTCCCCCACATTTTTGAATGGGTTTTGTTTCACAATCCTCTCCAGGGTGCGGTTATCCCTATTGCTTGTACACTTTTTTCTACCACATCTTTTCCTTCCCTTCGCCTCTCTATTAATGTGCTTGGACACAGAGCTCTGTGAACAGCCAGCCTCTTTAGCAATGACCTTTTGTGTCTTGCCCTCCTTGTGCAAGGTGTCAATGGTCGTCTTTTGGACAACTGTCAAGTCAGCAGTCTTCCCTATGATTGTGTAGCCTACAGAACTAGACTGAGAGACCATTTAAAGGTGTTTTGAGTTAATTAGCTGATTAGAGTGTGGCACCAGGTGTCTTCAATATTGTACCTTGTCACAATATTCTAATTTTCTGAGATACTGAATTTGGGGTTTTCATTAGTTGTCAGTTATAATCATCAACATTAAAAGAAATAAACATTTGAAATATATCAGTCTGTGTGTAATGAATGAATATAATATACAAGTTTCACTTTTTGAATGGAATTACTAAAATAAATCAACTTTTTCATGATATTCTAATTTTATGACCAGCACCAGTGTGTATATATATACATATATATATATATATATATATTTATATATATATATATATATATATATATATATACAGTGTATCACAAAAGTGAGTACACCCCTCACATTTCTGCAGATATTTAAGTATATCTTTTCATGGGACAACACTGACAAAATGACACTTTGACACAATGAAAAGTAGTCTGTGTGCAGCTTATATAACAGTGTCAATTTATTCTTCCCTCAAAATAACTCAATATACAGCCATTAATGTCTAAACCACCGGCAACAAAAGTGAGTACACCCCTAAGAGACTACACCCCTAAATGTCCAAATTGAGCACTGCTTGTCATTTTCCCTCCAAAGTGTCATGTGACTCGTTAGTGTTACTAGGTCTCAGGTGTGCATAGGGAGCAGGTGTGTTCAATTTAGTAGTACAGCTCTCACACTCTCTCATACTGGTCACTGAAAGTTCCAACATGGCACCTCATGGCAAAGAACTCTCTGAGGATCTTAAAAGACGAATTGTTGCGCTACATGAAGATGGCCAAGGCTACAAGAAGATTGCCAACACCCTGAAACTGAGCTGCAGCACAGTGGCCAAGATCATCCAGCGTTTTAAAAGAGCAGGGTCCACTCAGAACAGACCTCGCGTTGGTCGTCCAAAGAAGCTGAGTGCACGTGCTCAGCGTCACATCCAACTGCTGTCTTTGAAAGATAGGCGCAGGAGTGCTGTCAGCATTGCTGCAGAGATTGAAAAGGTGGGGGGTCAGCCTGTCAGTGCTCAGACCATACGCCGCACACTACATCAAATTGGTCTGCATGGCTGTCACCCCAGAAGGAAGCCTCTTCTGAAGTCTCTACACAAGAAAGCCCGCAAACAGTTTGCTGAAGACATGTCAACAAAGGACATGGATTACTGGAACCATGTCCTATGGTCTGATGAGACCAAGATTAATTTGTTTGGTTCAGATGGTCTCAAGCATGTGTGGCGGCAATCAGGTGAGGAGTACAAAGATAAGTGTGTCATGCCTACAGTCAAGCATGGTGGTGGGAATGCCATGGTCTGGGGCTGCATGAGTGCAGCAGGTGTTGGGGAGTTACATTTCATTGAGGGACACATGAACTCCAATATGTACTGTGAAATACTGAAGCAGAGCATGATCCCCTCCCTCCGGAAACTGGGTCGCAGGGCAGTGTTCCAGCATGATAATGACCCCAAACGCACCTCTAAGACGACCACTGCTTTATTGAAGAGGCTGAGGGTAAAGGTGATAGACTGGCCAAGCATGTCTCCAGACCTAAACCCAATATAACATCTTTGGGGCATCCTCAAGCGGAAGGTGGAGGAGCGCAAAGTCTCGAATATCCGCCAGCTCCGTGATGTCGTCATGGAGGAGTGGAAAAGCATTCCAGTGGCAACCTGTGAAGCTCTGGTAAACTCCATGCCCAGGAGAGTTAAGGCAGTTCTGGGAAATAATGGTGGCCACACAAAATATTGACACTTCAGGAACTTTCACTAAGGGGTGTACTCACTTTTGTTGCCGGTGGTTTAGACATTAATGGCTGTATATTGAGTTATTTTGAGGGAAGAATAAATTTACACTGTTATATAAGCTGCACACAGACTACTTTTCATTGTGTCAAAGTGTCATTTTGTCAGTGTTGTCCCATGAAAAGATATACTTAAATATCTGCAGAAATGTGAGGGGTGTACTCACTTTTGTGATACACTGTATATATATATATAATGTATGCACAAGTGAAACCTCCCATCAATATCAATTTACAGACTTATTTGACCTCAATTTAGATTGCAAACCATGTATGATGTTATTCCTGCAGATGTGTTCTGAAACAGCTAGTTCCTTTTGCAAATTCATTTTTAGTTTTTAGTTTTACTACAACTTTATCCTGGCCAAGATTTAGGAAAACATTGAGCACAAGGCAGGATGGAACTATAAAATGATTATTATAAAACGGATAGTTCCGGTCCTAAAATCTGATTGGCTGAGCCGCGTTCGAAGCCGTTGTAAAATCCCCGATAAACGCACACCTAGGACCACCTCACATCATTCCATATTAATACGCCACTGAATAGAGAAAGTTAATGTTATTTTCACCCCCATGTTGCCTAGCAACACTGTTAATCTAACTACCTGGCATCGCGGAAGAATGCTTTATTGTAAGTTTATACACAATAAATACATTTATGAATTAAACATTGTTGTATTTATTGTATTTTATGTTGACCGCCGTTTTATAAAAGCAATAAGCCACTCGAGACCGTGCGTTACTGCTATGATCCGCTTCGCGTCGTGCCAAAAACGTCATCCCCGTGCTAAAATCACAGTAACGCACGGCCTCTCGTGGCTTATTGCTTTAATTTAATGCCTATTTAAAAAGCACTTAACATTACACGCAAAACTAATTAAACAACTGGGATGTACAGTGAGGGAAACTAAACATTAAACCAGTTTCCTGTTTATATATCCATTTTACATTTACAGTTAGCCAGTGGTGTTTCTCCACACCAAACTCATTAAATCATGTCTTTATGGACTTTGCTTTGTGCACAGGGGGCAGGAAAAAGTCTTCCCCAAATGCTTGTCACAAACTTGAAAACATATATTGTATAAACTTGATTTTATACACCTGTCAGCAAAGAGTGAGGCTGAAACACCTGAACATGATTTTTATGAGGGGTGTCCACATACATTGGTCAATATTTCTTTTAGCTCACACAATTTATAGCTCACACAATAGACGGTAGGTAAAGTGTTCATCTGTTAGTGTTAGTATATTTATCTGGAGCTGTTTTGCTGCCAGTGGTTGCATTTCAGAATGTGTATGATATACAGTATATTATAATATACAGTCTAGGGCAGATGATAATATCATCTGTTTGAAAGCTGTGGTCAGAATGCAGGGTCATCTATTGTACAGCACTCCTAAAGGCTAAAGGATTTATGACTTTGCTCTACATGACAAAGCCAGGATTCAAACCCACAACCTTATGACTGATAGCCCAAAGCTCCTCCTACTAGGCTACCACTGTTCTATTATGCTGTCATACTGTCCTATATAATGATGGAATGGATTTCTCTTACGTTCTTGGATTTTGAGTTCCAGCAGGACAGTTACCCAAAATACATGTTAAAACTGGTTCTGGAATGGCTAAATCAGGCTAAAATAAGTATTGGGATGGCCCTTTCAACATACTGACCTCAGCCCTATCAAAAATTATAGACAGGACTACATAGTCCCTGTCAGAAAACCAACAAGTTTGGTAAAATTCTACCGATCCTGCCAGGTAAAGAGGTCAAATATAACAAGAGCAGCTGTAAAAGAACCCAAAACATTTTTTGACAGATTGATTGTTAAGTCTGAGAAAATGAACAGCTGTAGAAATCATTGAAGTCACAAGACATGACATGCATGTCCCATAGTGTCCAATGGGAACAGGCAGTATTATTAAAATAATAGGAGAAAACAATTACTCAGCATTGAGATGGTTTATCTCAGAGGTCAGTGCGTTCACTGTGTTGTAACAAAGTGACAGCCATCACATGTCTACACGACATGGAGAAGCCCATGTTTGCAGAAATAGAAAGCTTGTACATACACGCACAGTTTCACTCTGATTTAAGCTTTCATGAAATGAACAGCATGGTAACCTGAAGCTTATTCATTCCTACCACATGTTGTATTTTCTTGATCATGATTATGGACTAAAATTACAACACTGTCTCAACTGGAAATTCCCACTTTGAAAAAGCAGAAAGGTGTCAACCCTGATTTTAGCATATGACCATATGTGTGCAAAGCAGCTGACACACAGCTCAAACACAAAATCTCTATTTGTAATTAAATGATGGCAGTAGTTGTTTTAGTTAAACCAATGCACATATACAATAGTTGGTTAAATCTATAATACTTTATGCAGTACCTAAAGAAAACCACATCTGAAATATTCAACATTTCTTACAGCCTGAAATCGTAAACTAGTCTTTTTCCAGCTTTATTTCTACAGTTAAAATTAATTTTGTTTTTATTTTTTCTTCCACTGCTTTATCCCGCTCGGTGTAGCATTTGTCAAGCTTTTCAGGAATCACTGTGCTCAGTGCAGTCACACACCCTGAACAGGACACCAGTCCTCTGTATGTAGATGCACGACTGGCCAAAAGCATCACTGTGGATTCATACCCTGGATCCCAGCAGTTGGGGCAGAAATCCTTGGGGAGAGGTGGGGGGGCAAATGGGGACTCCTTTATGGATAAAAGATTAAGTTGTCCCCAGTATCATTGTAAAAATTTACTGGTGTGCAACGCAAGCACCAATAATTTATAGAGCCAAAATTTGCCTTTATTACAGTTATTAGTCTGTTTGGATATGTCTCTACCAGCTTTGTACACCTAGACCTGTCAGTATTTGCCTTTTCTGCCTTGTAGAATTAGTCAAGCTTAGTCCTATTTCTTGGTGACCAGCAATGCACTGCTCTCTTCAAGTTCATACACACTTTTTTTGGAATTTAGGTCAGGTCTTTAATTTGGCCCCTCAAGGACATCAATCACTCAACCTTGTGTTTTTGGCCCAATGACATTGCAGCTCCTGTCCTGAAGCAATGCAGTCAAAGTAATTCTCCTTACTCATACAGATCTATTGTATAGATTTAAAGGTTAATTTAGAGCTTGAATAAAATTGACAATTGAATTCATAAAGCATTCTACAAAAATCCATGTTGTGCATTAACATTTATTGACTGTCTCAAATACTGCTCTAAGATATATTTAAACAGTTATATTTAAGCTTGTTCTAAATCCATACAAACCTGTAGTTGTTTTGTGAGGGAGGCAAGTATTTAGCTTCTTATTTAATAAACTTCTAAATATATATATATATATATATATATATATATATATTTTAACTTCAGATTCATACATTTTGTATCTTTTGTACTTATTCATATTGAATAAATGTATGTGTTTATTAAGATGAACAAAGAAAAGAACAACAAATTAACAGGGGAAACTTTTCTTTTCAGTCTATCTTTATTAACCGCTTTATCCTGGTCAGGGTTGTGGTGGTTGTATGTCAGAAAGAAGCTGGGCGCTAAGCAGGAATACCTTGGGGCCAATCCATCGCAGGGCTTCAGCTACCTCTCCCCTCTACAGACATAGCCAATCGTGTCTGTGTTGGGTGTTGACGCCTGGCCAGCAGATAGCACCAATGAGATTCAAACCCAGATCTCAGCAGTGGTGGGCTACAGTAGAATAGAATGCCTAGAATAGAATGCCTTTATTTGTCAAATATACATATACAGATGTACAGTACAACGAATCCCCCCAAGTTGGGTCCTGCCTTCAACATTAAGACCCACTGCTCTTATATGTAAGTGAGTGAGTCAATAGGTCAGTGTGAAGCTCCTTGTGATGGATTACAATGTTCTTGCAATCACTTAGTGTTTCCCAGGTGACACCAAACCCAGCTGACTCTGATCTGGATGAACTGGCTATTGTAGATTGATCTATAAATGTACAGGATTCAGACATTTACCCATTTTAACCCAACCCTGCCCTTACTACATAGTCATAGCTATATCTTATGGCTTTGGACCTCCATACAATTCACCGAAGATGTATGGCCATTAGTCTGGAACAATAATAATTCATTCATTCATTAATTCTCTCCTATTATCAGTTGTGCTGCTGCATTTTTAGAACCATAATGGTCAAATGAAATTGTTTTTCAGGTGAATTTGTCTGTGTCACAAAATGGATTTTTGCGTTTCGGAGACAGAGTCATGCTGGTAAATTCCAGAGGACTAACATTTGACCCAAGTGGCGCCTGCGCCCTCAGCATCGTTGCAGACCTCAGTAATGTGACATCACATCCTCCAGCTAGCTCTGAACCCTGTCTTAAAGGTCCGTGTCAGGTGAGCGGAGCCAGCAGTTTGCGGCCGTGCATAAGGAATGCATTTGTTGTGACCAGGTAAATATTTGCATATACTGTACATTAGCAACATGTTCTGCTATTTATGCACAGAGCTATTAATAAATGTATTGACTTAATACAAAAGTCTACGCACGCTGATGCACACTTCCTCTTACTGTGGTTTGTGGTTTAGTGTGGACGGAACTCCAGATGGCGAAACACTCAGATATGAGCAAAACTTTACTCTGAGAACTACGTCAGGCTTCGCCGGAGAGGTAATGAAGTAAATGGGCCAGCAATGAACTCGTAATGATGTGCTTCAAAGTTTGTACAAATCCTTATTCCTAAAAAGAAAACAATTCTATTTTTACTTCTGCCCCCTTTCCTAATACATTTAAAGATGCAGCACTCATGCAAGTACCATAATTAGATAAGAAAAGGTTTACTAGGGTCATAGCAGTCTATGGATTTTAATAATTTCTTCAAGTCTTCTCTTTCTATGACTAAAAGACTGAAACACATACAGGGTCTGTCTCAAAACCTAGTGAGATTCCTTGCTGCCCACTGCCTACCTAGGTGGCTGCATAAGCAGAGAACATTCTAACTGACATTAAACTTTAGAAGGCAGATTTAGAGGGCACATTATTGAGGTGTCTAGGCATTGAGACATCCTTCTGCATATGTAGGATGACATAAAATCTTGTCAATGTAAAGAGCTCACTAAGTTTTGAGACAGACCGTGTGATCTACATTAACATGCAGACAGTGTTGGACATCCAGTTCCAAAACCATAGGCCTATGTAGCTATTATAGCCTCCAATCTTCTGAGATGGCTTGGTTTTCAGATATTTTTTGGGGAATCATTTGTGATTTTCTGGATAGGTTGTCAGTAAACCCATAGGGAAACTTTAGCATGTTGGCCACACCTGGATAGATTTACCACTGTTCCGGGTAGTTTTGCCACAATACCAAATAGGGATGTTAATGATTAACTGCTAACTGACAAACAAGTCATTCTTTGATTCCTGCAGTTGGTTGTAGAACACCTGACAGTTCATTTGAATTAAGAACAAATATGCAAATTTTATGAGCAAATACACATAAGCAGCATGGAGAGGGACTGCTGTGCTGCAATCTTGCACATGCTTTTACATGCTTGTATTGAATTTCTGTTGTAAGTGTAAGTGAATTTCTGGTATCAATATATTCTCCAGGCCACCCAAGGAGGATGGTGGTCCCTGCTGAGTCCGGTTCCTGTTAAGTTTTCTTCCTGTAATTTTAAGGGAGTTTTTCCTTTCCACTGTTGTCCTTGGCTTGCTCAACAGGGGTTTGTCAATGTCTCTTGTAAAAAAGCGCTATACAAACTAGCTCTTCCACCCCTTTCAGCTCTGTCATAAAACTTAAAGAAAACTTCTCATCTGTAATTGTAAGATTTTGTAACAGGGCAGGTTCAACCTTGCTTTAGAAGAAACAGGCGTAGCCATTACTTGCAAGAAGTGAAAAATGAACCCAACTCGCAGAATGCTTAACCAAGGTAGAAAGTAATGTGGATAAAATTAACAAACAAAAAGGGGTAAAGAGAAGATAAATGCAGTTGCTAACTTTAATAGAACAACATAACAAATGAGGGACACAAAAAACATCCACAGCCCACAATAGAGACAGTGGATGGAAAAGAAATAGCACAGGAATGAAAACTGGCCAGAGCACCTTCATCAGCTCAGTTCTGGGGAAAACAGGTAAGAAAGTAAACCCAGAATAAGCTGGGGACGGCAATAAAAAAGCGGCACTCCACCAACTGGAGCAGCCTGTGCCCAGCATGGGTCCAGACCTGAAAAGGGACGTCATGCCACCTTAGGGGCAGCTAGCTCATCCAGGGAGGTTCCCTCATGAAGGCCTATGCCAGCAGTGTTCCCAGAAAGACACAAAGTATGCTGTCAATGTACACCAGTGGTAAACTGGACCAAATTGAGCCTGGAATTACAATTTTAAAATAAAGGCAGGTTTTCCAACAGAGGAGCTGACAAATATGTAGTAGCTGTGAAAAGTACACTTTCACCTGGTGAGCTGGATATGTGACCAAGACAGCAGTATTTTTTTCTTCACAAAGTTAATGTGCGTCATGGAAATCACTTATTCCAACAAATATAAAACAAGAGGGGTAAAAAGGAGGCAGTTACTTCATAGCTCTAGGATTGTTGCTTGTCCACACATTTATTTCTACTAAAAATCTAGTACACATATCTGACCTATGTTATTTTATCTAGCTTTACTTGGCCAGTGACCACAGGAAATTTGAAAAGTGTGCCAAGATGTCTCGACTACAAGAAGTGAGCTTAGTTGAACGGCCAGACTTCCTTTGTTGGTGGAGGGTGGCTTACTTTGATCCACAGGAACGTCTTGAACACGAAGGCTACCCAGTACAGGTAAACACATGCCCAGATAAAGTATTACGCCAGGTCAAATATATACACAAAATTCAGAAAGTATTCCCTTGACCTTTTGCAGACTTTCTTGTGTTGTGGATTTGATTTTCAGTGCATTTAACTGATATGTTTACCCATTAGTCTACACTTAATTAAGACAGTTCAACTGGTTTTCCAATCTCTGCACATTTTGGAGCTCATTTAGAGTAACTGTTGGGTTCTTTCTATATCTCTGACCAAGGCAACTTCTGGCCTGGTTGTTCCAAGCTTCTTCCATTTTAAAATTACAGAGGCCACTGTGGTCCTGGGAACAATCCAAGCCTCAGATATTGTTTTAAGTCCTTGCAATGATCTATGCCTTGCCACAGTTTAATCACAGACATTCACACATCTCCTTGGAATTCATGGCTTTTTTGTTGTCCTGACAGTGCTGTGTAAATTTATCGATAAATTTATCGACCTAGGTGTGTGCATTTTCAATCTATGTTCAGTTAATTCAAACTGCAAGGTGGATTCAGTTGAGTTCTAGACACAGCTTAAGAATGATTAAAGTAAACAGGATACACTGACCACAGTTTGGAGTGTCAGAGGAAATGATCTGAATGCTTGTGAATAAAAGACTTCAGTTTATGATTTTAATCCATTTGGAAAAACTCGTAAAAATGTTTTTACCTTGTTATTATGGGTGAACGTGTAGATTAATGGGTAAAATGGAAAGCTACCACAGCCTTAATTAATAGTAGGTACAGTGCTGTTCAGTTTAAATACCTCTTTTTGTTCTTCAAACACAGTTCGGGTAATTATATCATACAAGCATATTAACATACGTCATACATGACAAGTGTCATACCTGCATAATAAAATGACAAAGCTTAAGCAGATTTGTTGTCCCATGTACTTATCGATTATATTGGCAATTGTATGTAAACCAATTAGTTTATTTACCACAAAGACATTCTCGTCATCAAGGGTGCCAAAAAGCTGACTGTGTATTTAAATTTCTGCTCTATCTGAACTGAGGTCTGTGCATCCACAGGTGAACACCAAGGTGCTGATCACCCACTGTAAAACCAACCAGTGTCTGGCTGCCCTTGACAATCTTGTTTTATGGTAAGTATGAGCTTTGTACACATTCTTACTAATGGAAAAAAATGAGAACTTTAATTTATGTTTAAGAGGCACAGTCACACACACATTTATATTACCAACTAACTAATTACTAAATATAGTGCATGTTTAGCAAATCCCAACATGACAATTGATGATGCTTTCAAAGATGTGCATTTTTAACCAGCACTACAATGTATTACTGACTATAGCTTCTAGGTTTCATTGTACTACTTTGTTTATCCTTGTTTAGGCACAGCAGTGTTCATCCTCAATTGTATATGCTAAAGTTCTGTCATACAGAGTTGTTTACTAATGCTTTAAATGATGAATTTATACATCAAACTAGTTTCTTTTTCTTTAACTGAAATGGTTTGAAGATGTTTCCAAAATGTTTGAAGAGTTTGGCTGGGAGTGGAATAACTGGGTTCACTGCAAGATTATTAAATTTAACTTTTTTTGGTCCAAGTTTGTGGAGAAGCAAGGCTAACGTGAATTGAATGATCAGGAAAAACAGAAAGAGCTAGAAAACAATTATCTCTTATCACTAATACATACTACCAGATATCTTGAGGAGCATTGGTGTAAAACCAAAAAACAGCAGGATTTAAAAATTTCAGCTCTCATGCACTTATTTGTAAATATTGAATATAATTTTCTGTAGAGTTTTATTGATCTTGACAGACACAGACAGACAGACAGACAGACAGACAGACAGACAGACAGATAGATAGATAGAAAAATGAACTGGGGCAAGACTGCAGTAGTAAAAATACTGTTTTTAGCAAGCACTGTTCTCATTAACATCGCTCAAGTAGCAATAGGCTGACTACGCGTGTCTACGCATAAATGATTGGCTATGACTGCAATGGATGTCCCTCTTGTCCAAAGTATTCCTGCTTTGCATCCAGTGTTTCCCGGTGAACTCTGACCTATTGGTACCCTGCCCTGGATAAAGCAGTTGACGAAAATAAAATGTTTTTCACTAACCCTTGTTTATTAATAATGGAAAAAAACTATGGTTTATCTAAAAACACTTACTCACTGAGCGTTTGACTTATATTCAGCTGGTACAATTTCATTTCTGTATTATTTCCATTATTATGTTTTTGCTCATGAAATTCTAAATAACATGAATGTTAAAAAGCCCTGAAACCTTAGTAACAGACAGGATGAAAAACAGGATAGTTAGATATCCTGTAACTATCCTGGAATGCTACAACATTGCATGCTGGGAATGTGCAGCTGAAGTGTACGTGAAACAGAAAATTTTTTCCTGAGTGTAATTTAATCTAATTCAGGAAATTTATTAAGGATTGAGTTTACTCTGCATGTTAATGTAGATCGCTGTGTGTGTATGTATGTCAATTTGTCTAGGACTCTATTTGGAAAAGAGTACGAAGTCACAGCTCACACCTTCCTGGATTCGCACAAGGCAGAGCGGTACAGTAACCACTGGCAGTTTGTCACCGCAGATCCTGGAGAACAGGAACAGACCCTTCAGCAACTGCAACCAGCGGCCACCATTACAATCCCTGATCAGCAAGATCCAAACGCACTCACAGATACAGTACAAGAGGTGGAGAGCTAATACACCAGCACAGGAGAAAGAGCTGAAAGTGTCATTAATAAAACATGGCTTACATTAATTATTCACATTGATCTGGAAGTGAAGTTTTCACCAAGTAGCCAGACACAGGTGCAATATATTTTCTTTCATATTGCATATTTCATAGGGTGTGTAAAGCTAAGTCAACTACACACTCTCAGAAATGGAAGTACTGAAACATACCTTTTTTGTCACTGAAGTGGGGCTGTCAGGGGTATATTTACTACCATCACATATTTTTATCATCTCATATTTTTACAAAAAAGACACCTGGCCATGAGATAAAACCATGAGACAAAACCATGGGCATTAATCTGTACTTGTCCCCCCACCCCCCTTGCCTTTTTGACTATATTAGCATCTACTTTTTTGAATAGGCTATACAGTTGATTATGAGATCTGCCTATTCAGACAACAGAGCATTTGGCATTTGCAAGGTCAGAAGCTAATGTTGGAAGAGAAGACCTGGCTCATAATCAACATTCTGAACCTGTTTAGTCAGGTCAGGATCCAAGCTGGAACAGAAAAGGGTCTTTCCAAATACTGTTGACACTGTTAAAAGGATAAAGATTCTTTTATATAATCAGTTTTATGTTTCTGTTGGCAGTGAGTGTGACTATAACAAATGAACTCAATAAAGAGGTCCATTTGTCCAGTTCCAATGCTCACGTGTCCATTGTTGGCACTTTCGAAAGATGGACAGGGGTCAGCATGGGCACCTTGAATGGTCTGTAGCTATGCAGCCCCATACGCAACAAACTGTGATGCACTGTGTATTCTGACATCTTTCTATCAGAACCAGCATTAACTTCTTCAGCAATTTGAGCTACAGTAGCTCGTCTGTTGGATTGGACCACACAGGCCAGCCTTGGCAACCCATGACCCTGTCGCTGGGGTACCACTGTTCCTTCATTGGACCACTTTTGACAGATACTGACCACTTGCTTTTTTTCCTGCTTTTAACACATCAACTTTGAGGATAAAATGTTTACTTGCTGCATAATATATCCCACCCACTAACAGGTGCCGTGATGAAGAGATAATCAGTGTTATTCACTTCACCTGTCAGTGGTCATAATGTTGTGCCTGGTCGATGTAGTTGAATATAAATCAAAATTGTCTATCTTAAAAGATTACCAATAAGCTACCAAGAAATACATAAGGTCTGGGTTAGCATTTCCATTTCTTTGAGTGTAAGCCTCTATTAACCAACCTGCACTGGTTGACCAAAAGTATGTGAACACAACTTTTAATCAATGTTTTAGATATTTTAGATGCACCTATGGATAACATGCACAGATTCAATCATTCGGTCAGGGTTGGGCAGTAATGAAATACAGATTTCTGAAATACATACTTAATAAAATGGCAGAATAAGATTGCACAGTGGCACAGCTGGTATTGTGGGTGCCTCACAGTAACATGGGTTTGGAGAAATGGATTGGATCAGGTTTACTCCCAAAAACATGTAGAAAATGGGTGCTCAAAACTACCCCTAGGTTTAAGTGATAGGTTGATTTATTGTGATGTATAAGCACCCTGTCCAGGGTGTATTCCAGAGTGTACTCACTGTACCCACTGCAACCCTGATCAGGATAATATGCTTTGTGGAAATAAATTAATTAAATAACTGAATCACACATACACATATTGCATTTGTGCAAACAGAAAATGAATGAAAGAAATTACAACCCCCAAATCAGAAAAAGTTGGGATAGTATGGAAAAAGCAGATAAAATATTTTTATTTGATTTGATTGCAGGCAGTTTAAACCTAATATATTTCATGTTTTGTCTGCTCAACTTCATTTCATTTGTTAATATACCTCCATTCCTGTATTTCAGGCCTGTCTGTCAACATGTCAGCATGTCAATGCAGGAATGGATATTTATTAATAAATGAAATTAAGTTGACCAGACAAAACATAAAATGTGTTTGGATTTGGGTTTGAAATTTGCATAAGGTTTTTGTCTTATGGACTTTGCCATGTGTTTCCTGAGTCTGGGTACTTTAAAATGCTCCTAGGTGTGAGAGTGATTGTATGGGTGTGATGGAGGATGTGATGCAATGTGATGTACACAACGACTGATCAGGATAAAGCAGTTTCTAAAGCTGAATTAATTAATAAATCACTTCACAAATGCTTTGTCAGATTTATTCTGAGAACATTTCTAACAAAACCATTTTATGATGCATAAGAAAAGTAGGAAAAAGGAAAATAACAGTAAAGTAAGATTAAACTTATTGAATGGTTATAGAGCATTTTTGAAGCATATCTTTCTCCCTCCTCTCATCAGATACAACCCCCATTTTCTCTCAGATGACAAAAATCTGACAAAATGATTGCAGTTGAAAAAGTCTATCTTTTTAATAGCTTAAAGTGTTGAGTAATTATCATTATTTTTAATAATTTAGACACATACAATCCCCCATTGCATTGTTAATGTAAAAGGACCACACACTTCCTCCAACATGTATAAAGCCAGCAGCATCTTTTTCCCCTCACCAGCTAACGACTGCAGAATGCACTATGCTCCAAGTATTCCTCCACCACTCATGCAGGCATTGTTGCAGTTGCATAGCCTCTCCAGCATGCTGTCCCTTAAACACAATTTATTGTGTCTGTTAAATGGCCAAACAGGACTGTAGCACCACTTAGACTCGAACCTTTGTCTCAGTGATGGTGCTGTAATAGACCCACCACCTAAGAAACCAAAGGTATCATTGTGTCATTAATAATGGTTTGTAAACCATTATAAATAATAATAATTTTATTATAAAATAAAAGATTTATTAAAGAGCTTTTATTTTATGGAATTTTTTGTGGCCACTCTTGGGGAGACGAGTCCCCCCCTCTTCCAGCATGATGCAGTCACATTAACATTATTGCTCAATATATTTTTTCTTTGTAAAATTCATAACTGCATAGTCTTTTATGATAAAGCAAATACTGTTCACTACTGGCCAGTCACTTGTATAAAGATACAAAATCTTTCAAATCTCAGCAGTACTACTGGCCAGCCAGGTGTCTACACAGACATGATTGGCTATGTCTGAAGAGGGTGAATGGTTGACGCTCAATGATGGATTGGTGCCTGGAACTGGACCCATCACAACCCTGACCAGGATAAAGCAGTTGATGACTACATTAGTAGTCAGACCGGATCATTCATATTTCATTAGCTATATAAATCAAAAGAGAAATTCAAGACTACATGTTACAGTGAGTTTATTTTTAAATGGTTAATATTACTAACAGTTAATCATCAGATGTTTTAAGTATAGGTGTGTGGTGGTGTAACGGTAAGTGGTAATTCTAGCCCACTAATGCTGGGATTCAGTGTTTGAATCCCCAGTAGTGCTATCGGCCAGTCGGTTGTCTATGTCTGAGGTGGGGCTGATGGCTGAGACGTCCAGCCTGGGGTGTGTTACTGCATTGCACACAGTGATTCCTGGGATCTGGCCTTATTCCAAGACACTATTTAAAGGGATGTTAAGGCACAGATGTGTAACTATTTTCATTATTTTGTTCTTGTCATTAATATACGTAATTCATATTATTGAGCCACAAATGAGAAAAGCTATTTAAAACAATTTAAGCTGCTTGATTTATTACTAAAATATATTGATTTAAACTCAAAAGCTTTTTTGTTAGCACCTTTTTTTTACTATTGCATAATTCCAATCCATCATTAAATGATTCCACATTAACAGTACATGGACAAAAGTATTGGGACACCCCTTCTAATTTATGTGTTTAATAATGTGTTTCAGCCACAACAATTGCCAACGGTTGTAATAAAGTAATTATATAAAGAAAATAATATGCTTTGCAGCAACAGTTTAAGAAAGGCCGTTTCCTGTTCCAGCTTGATTGTGCCCCTGTGCACTAAGCAAGCTCAGTGGTCTGCACAGAGCCCTGACCTCAGGCCCACTGAGCAGCTTTGGAATGAACTGGATCATTAGTTGAGACTTCCTTAACCAACATCAGCCATATAAATACTCTTGTGAGTCTTGTGAGAAGCCACGGTATCAGAGAAGTGGCTGTTGTTTTATGTGAGAAGATCACATAGAGGTCACTTTATTTTAATACAATTTGTTTTTAAAATGGGATGTCCAACAAACTCATGATCAGGTGTCCAAATACTTTTGGCCATATAGTGAACCCGAATACTTGCAACTATAAGGTTAATTTAAACAGGGCAATGTTGTAAAGCATAAAATATTGTTACGTAAATTCCATGCAATAGGATTGTCACATACTGCAGCTTTAAAAGGGGCAAAAGATTGGCAAAGTGCCCCCCCCTTCCTCAATCAGTGTTAGTAAATGCATCACAAAACACACACCACCATGAAGCACTACTGAGTCTGGGTCTAAAACCCTGATGTAGTCAGACAGACAGTCCAACATACAACACAATAAAGTCTTTCAAGAAGAGAAAAGGAGATGTCCACACAGTAAGAAGGGACAGAGAGGACAGTGTTAGCTATATGTAACATACACAGCAAATTTTATTGGCTCTTGGGACGAGGGCCTCTTTTCTTGCCATCCTTATTCTTTTGTTTCTTGCATTTTTTTGGTCGTCCCTGACACACCTAAAGACAAAAAGAGACATGTGCTATTGTATGTGACTGTGCAAACACACACACACACACCACTTTATTTTCTAAAGCTTTGCTCTGATGGGGAAGCTGAAATAGACACTGATGTCACATAGTTTTAATGTTTCTTTTTTTACAGACTGTGAGAATACAGAATACCAGCTCTGTAAATACAGTTAAGATGATATTGAACAGTTGTATTATTTCCAGTCCTTCAATGATGGCTTGCAGGCCTTTCTGTGATTGTAAGTAAATAATTGGTGTCACTCAGACCTTTGCAGGCCCATCTAGACTGAAGACAATTTAGACAATTGACTAAACTGATCAAAATTATCTAAACTTAATTACAGTAAAGAAAGTTCATGAGATAAAGGAGATAAATGCAAATCAACTCTTTCTTTTCTTTTGTTTTTTAAAAAAGCATAAATGCATGTGTAGAATTTGCAGGACATTTTAGTTTCGGTTCACTTTAAAGGCACAGTACATAAGAGACCTCTCTGTAGAAATGCGCTTCCCATCAGAACACCAGTTGTTTTTTTAATTAAATGGTAAGTGACAAAAGTTGTGTTTACAAAATTGAGCAGTTGCTTTTATTCAAAGGCAGTGGTTAAAATACTGAAGTAGTAATTAGAAGGCTGTCAGATAAAGCCCTTCCACCACCACATTGCCACTATTGGGCCCATGAGCAAGGCCCTTAAGCATTAATTGCTTAAAGTAAACTTGGTCACAACTGTATTGTAATTGTTGCTTTGGATAAATAAACTGTGGTAGCCTGGCAGTGGAGTGGATTGCTCCAGTAATTTATTATATTTTAAATTCATGCATTCTAAAAAAAAAAAAAAAGATCAGTAACATAGAAATGTGGAATGGTTTTATATTCGAATATTTCCAAGAATAAAAAGACGGTGTGAAAAAGAAGAAAAGCTTTTTAATTATAGAAAATAACATAGTGCATAGTTGATAATAAATATGATAATAAATATGACAGGATGCAGGTGTGGGTTTCAATTAGATACGTTTTGCCAGGGTGTCCAGTCACTCCACTGTGAGAGCAGCACCGAGTCCCGGCAACGAACCCTCACTTTCCTGGTGTCTTTTGGAATGTCTATGCTGCTGTTAAATGGACGTATCTCCAACTAAAAAAAAACAGACAAGGAAAATGTAATCAGGTTATTTTGAAGTAAAGTATTTTGAAAATATTGATCCCTTAACATTGTTTTACATAAATGTCATCTGGAAGTCATATTAACTGACCTAAGAACTAGAATTCTGAATGACATTAAAATACAGTTGAACTTAAAAGTTTACATAAACTTGTAAGGGACTTTTTTATCTGTGTGATCAACTACAAACTAAGCTTTACGGTGCTGACTTTGAAGCAGGGTGTTTTTCTTCTAAACCTTTTACACCATTGCCAACCTGTTTATCTGACCATTCAAACAAATGTACTTTCTGAATAAGCTGAGAGTTTAAGTTTTCTTTTCAATTGTGGCTGCTGTGTTTTTATCCTTTTTTTGGATGCAGTCAAACCAGCCCTATTTATATGTGCATATAGATGTCATTTACTGTGGTCAATTAAAATTAATGACAAGGACTCAGAAAGCTTTAAGACATATAATTAAAAAGTAACATTTTTAACGCCACCAGTTTAATAATCTTAGGTGCTTAATGTACATAGTATACTTTATATGACCCATCATGTTTTTAGAAATCTCACTAGAGCATCAAAGTTATTTTGGACAAAGGTGTTTGTGTTGCATTTATTTAGCCAAAGAAAAGACAGAATTTTAGCAGAATTAGCAGAATTTTTACAAAAATCTCAAGACTCTTGGCTCTTGCTAAAGATGATCAAAGTTGTAATACCTTTAAACAATATGTTTAGGTTAAAGCAAAGAAACCATTTTTTTTTGCTTGTGATGTATTATAGCATATGAACTCTTACAGTGGTGAATGGGTTTTAAATCTTTCTTTTCATTCACCTCATATAGTAATAATAATTTTTTTTTTTTTTTTTCTTGTTTTTACTATTGCTTTAACTCCAGAATCACTTGGTGCAATGCAGTAACACAGCCCGGATAGGACACCAATCCATTGCGGGGCCTTGGCCATAATTCCCCAGGTAATAGCCAATCATGTCTGTATGTAGATGCCTGACTGGCCCATAGCCCTGTTGGGGATTGGAACACTGGATCCTAGCAGTAGTGGGCCAGCGGAATTTACCAATGTGCCACCGAGTGCCAAAAAATAATATTAATTATAATAATAAAAATAATAAATCTAAAAAATCTGATTTACAAAGCACACACTCAAACAATACTACAACAAAAATCGTTAAATTATTAATAATTGTACATGTTTAGGTGCTCCTGTTTAATAACAGGGCTTGGCTGCACTGGCTGTCTGTAGTTGCATTATCCACCTCAAATTACATAAATGTTGGATAATCAGCAGTGATGGACACGTGACAGAACAGAGCGTAATACTCCAGTTCTAAAATTTCTGCACTGGGTTCAATAAATTAAATAATAGACTAGGTAAGCATTTAGCTTTCATGTGACACACAACTGGAATCATCTCCCAAAAGATCCTAGATTTGCCCCAAATGTTACTATTATTATGTAATCTGATATCTAATTAATAAGAATGCATGTAATTTATTAATATAACCTTCATTTCCAGAAAAGTTGGGACATTTAATAAGACACAATAAAAATAAAATCTGGCATTAAACCTTTATTTGACTGGCATGCAAAGATAAGTGGTTGACTTGGAGACACTGTAGATGTTATAACAATTACCAGTGATATAAGTTTGTAGTCACTATTCACACATAATGTAGAAAAAATGTAAATAGTATAAATTAAAGAATGCTCGTAAATTATTATCATATTCAGTACTCATTGTTACACAGTCCTGGCACTTCTACACTTAACATGACTTTTTTTCAAGCTGCTGGTATTCTTTTTTGCCCTCTGTATATAATGTTCTTGGCAATTCATAATGACCGAATATAAACTGCATTAACCAGGTGGGACTATATGAGCCTCACCTGTTCCCGTTTTCTCAACAAGGCTGATACAAGACAAGTAACGTTGATGCTAGTCTAAATAAGAATTTAGAATTTAATACTTCCTGATTTGTGATACCAGCTGACACACATGCCAACATGCCAATACGGGGACATTAAGCACTGGTCATAACCATGAGCAGGATATACATTTTAATTGCTTACCTCTTTTTTACCTCGCTGCTGCCATTCAATTTCATGTTCAAGAGGGTAATAGCTGAGGGGCATGGTCCAGGTGAGTGGAGGATCTACAACCACCTGACCCTTCTTCACAGTGACTTGAGGACAGCCTGGCTTAACTGAAAAGAGAGTGGACAGTGACCACAGCTTACTATTATCTTCTGATTTGGTTACATTAATGGCATGTTGCATGTTTTTACTAGATGTAAAACAATATTAACATATTTTCATCTGCTTAGCTCAATTTATTTAATAAATAAACATTCATTTAAAATTCATTCATCTTCAGTGAGTGCTGTATTCTAATGTAGGTCATGGTTTGTCTGGGGCCTATCTCAAAAACAATGGGCATAAGATGGGAACACTTTAGAGAGGGTGTCATCAAAGTCCATCACACATTTCCTTATTCACCCGTAATTAGTGTATTTTTAGATTTTACATTTTTAGACATATATTTTAGTTACTGAAATAAGGTGCCACCCCCAATGGTTATGGGGGTTGCTTAACACTTCTTCTATACATACTTACTGATATCTCTGAGGTAAAAGCTGTAGCTGGTCTTAAAATAGAAGTTTAAGGATGACACTGCTTCCCCTACCACCACCATGGGCTCTGACTCCTCTGCAAAGGGGTTGGTGGAGTGTGTAAGGTAAAACTTGTTGTCTTCGGATGGGCTCACCCAGCTACTGGTATCCCTGCACATACATAGCACAGTGGGTTAAAGTTGTGTGTAGGGAATGACCATGTGAGTTATTTGTGTGTGTGTGTGTGTGTGTGTGTGCATGTGTGTGTGTCTATGCGTAAGCTCCATACTGTTCATTTCGAAGCCTGAAATGTTGGTATCCAGCCTCCTTCATTGTGCAGGAAATTCTGGATGTGCAGTTGAAGGTTTCAGCCATGCAGGAAATAGAAGAACCTAAAAAATAAAAACATTATTAATAAAAATGCTATTAAATATTCATGTTTTACATTGCTGTTAAATCAAAGTAACTATTAAAACTATTCAAATATGTAGAATGTTAAGCAGAAAACAATAACATGGCCCCAGAAACTCCACATTTCTACATATTTAGCTAAATTAAACATGCAGGATATAAGACCATTCATTACAATAACAATGAAAACTGTGACCATGTCCTTCCCAGAATAACCTGCCAATCCAGGTGCATAAGTGACATCTTGTCAAATCACGTAGATTATTCGGCTAAAAGTATGTGAACAACAGAGCATGAGTTTGGTAAACCTCCTTGCCTTTACAAAAGCAGTTCCTCCTGTCGTGATGTTGACACAAATGGTAGAAGAATAAGGAGAGTGAAGTGTGTTCCTCCATATATGCATTCACATCGGTGGCTTTAAGTCAAAGTGACTTACAATTATGACAATACAATTCAAACACAAAAACACAAATTGAGGATTGAAGGCTTTGCTCAGGGGCTCAAGAGTGTCAACTCGGCAGTGGTGTGGCTTAAACTGGCAACCTTGTGATTACTAGTCCAACATCTTAACCACTGAGCTAGTACTGCACAGATAAAGATGCAGAGTAATGATGCAGCCGAGGCTACACATGTCAGAGGAGCGGCCCTTCTTGGCTACGGTGGGTGTTGTGCACACAGCAAAGGTAACCAGATTGCTGAAAAAAAAAACATGAAAAAAACAGGGATGTAAAATGAACTCATATTTACTGGTAATTTTTGGAGACATGTCAAGCAGGACGTAAGTGTAGTCCACTAATTTGTCCTCGCTCCAGCAGGTGTAGTTTCCAGTTAGGTCTTCTTGAAGGTCATACAGTGTCAGCTTTTTGCCATTAACCACGACGACGTCTGGTATCTCTACATAGTTGTCATCCAACTTCCATGTGATAGGTTCCTTGGCAGCCGTGTTACACGTCAGTGTAACGGTGCGATGTGTCATTCCTGTAACAACTTCATACACACAGAGACACCTATAACTGTACAAATGCTTATACACTGTACTGCCAAAAGTATGTGGACACCCCCTTATTATTATGTTTGAATGTTTTAGCCACACCCATTGCTAAGAGGTGTAAAAAATCTGTTGTATGAAATGTATTACTTGCTTCTAATTTTGTAGCAACCCTGTTTCATGAAGGCCTTATCCTGTTTGTAGGATAAGTTTAAATATGGCCATTTTTCAATGGTCCAATCAGTGACTTTAGTGTTTTGGAACTGTGGTATGCACATAGGCCATGATTTTTAACCCTATTGAACATCCTTTAAATGATATGGAACATCAGCTGTGAGACGAGTCAGTTCTTTTATCCAATCCATCTCCAACTTGTCTGTATTTCCCACAAATAGGGTATTTACCAAGCACAGTAGGTGTTAGGTGTCCACATACAATCATAATAGGTACTCAGTATTTTGTATACACATATATAAGATAAGATAAGATATCCTTTATTTGTCATATATACTGTACATATACAGGTGTACAGTACAAGTTCTTTCTTCGCATATCCCAGCTTGTTTGGAAGCTGGGGTCAGAGTGCAGGGTCAGCAATGGTACGGCGCCCCTGGAGCAGACAGGTTTAGGGGCCTTGCTCAAGGACCCAACAGTGGCTGCATAGCAAAGCCTGGATTTGAACCGCCAATCTTCCGGTTGATATCTACCCACTAGGCTACCACTGTCCCAATATATACACATACACATATATAAAGTTATGTATATATGTGTATGTGTGTGTGCGTGTGTGTACACACATAAAATGTGTCTTAAACTAAATAGAAATTCATTATTTTGTGGTGTCAATTCGTATCACTAATATTGGTATCGGCAGCTTGGTGGAGTGGGTAGTGCTGTCACCTCACAGCAAAAAGAACATGGGTTCAATCTTCTGACTGGACAGCCAGGGTCCATTCTGAGTTTGCATGTTCTTCCTGTGTCTGCTCCAGTTTTATCCCACAAGTCCAAAGACATGCAGTGAGGTTAACTGGAGCTACTAAAAAATGCCCTGAGTGTGTGTGTGTGTGTGTGTGTGTGTGTGTGTGTGTGTGTGTGTGTGTGTGTGTGTGTGTGCATCTTCTTACATTTTACCGGAAACGTGTTGAAAGCTGACACAGTCAGGATGCACAAGCAGAAGACAGAGATGATTCTCAAAGCAGTACTCATCTAAAGAAAGAGGATTAGAGAATTCTAAATGGCAGACCAATGCAAACTGGAGAGTAAGACTGTAATAGCCAAAGTGTCAGCGTCCTATCTTCTTCTTCTTCCTGTTCCTACACCAATTAGCCGCAACATTAAAACCACTGACAGGTGAACTGAGTATTGTTGAATATATTATCATTACAGTGTCATCTATCCAGGGGTGGGATGTATTAGGCAGTCAGTAAACAGTCAGTTAAAGTTGATGTGTTGGAAGCAGGAAAAATGGACAAGTGTAAGGATCTTAGCAACATTGCCAAGAGTCAGATTCTGATTCATAGACATCAGAGAATCTATTATCCCAGCATGCAGAGGTTAGTACCTACAACAAGAGGTCCAACTGCGGAATCAGCAACATGATCATAGAAGGCCAAGGCTCACTAATGTGTGTGAAGAGAGGCTAGCCCGATCCCACAGAAGAGCTTCTGTAGCACAAATTGCTGAAAAAAAGTTTATGCTGTCTGTAATAGAAAGATGTTAACACATAGTGCATCACAGCTTGCTGTGGATGGAGTTTAGTAGCAGCAGACCAGTAAGAGCTATAGTGGGGACATGAGTATCATGGAGCATTGGAGTATGCGTATTACATACCGAGGGGAACAGACGGCAACAGGATACACTGTGGGAAGAAGGCAAGATAGCAGTGTAATGCGCTGGTTAATGTTCTGCTGGGAAACCTTGGGTTCTACAATTCACATTGATGTTACTCATCTTGTACTGCCAACCTAAACATTGCTGCAGACCAAGTACACCCCTTCATGGCAACATTCCCTAATGGCAGTGGATTATGCAGATAAAGCACCATGAAACTTTGCAAAGATTGTTCATTAATGGTTTAAAGAACATGACAAAGAGTTCAAAATGTTGACTTGGCCTCCAGAATCCCCAGATCTTAATATGATCAAGCATCTGTAGGATGTGCTGGACAAACAAGTCCAACCCATGGATGCTGTGTTTGCATGTTCTCCCCGTGTCTGCGTGGGTTTCCTCCGGAAGCTCCGGTTTCCTCCCACAGTCCACAAACATGCAGTTGCAGACACTGAATTGGCCTACGGGTAAATGGGTGTTTGTAGGTATGTGTGTGTATGTGTGTCTGCCCTGCGATGGATTGCCGCCCTGTCCAGGGTGTTACTGTGTGCCTTCCGCCCATTGAAAAGCTGGTATAGGCTCTAGCACCTGGGGACCCCACCCCCACCAACCGCGCGACCATAATTGGATAAGCGGTTACAAAAGTGAGTGAGTTAGAACATAAAGGATCTGCTGCTAATGTATTGGTGCCAGATACCAAAGCACACCTTCAGAGGTCTTCTAGTTTTTTACGGGTCAACAAGGCACTGCTGTTATGGTGGCACAAGGGGGTCTATAAAATATTAGGCAGGTGGTTTTAATGTTATGGCTGATCGTTATATAAGTTCTTGCTTCCTTTCTTATTGCATATTTGTTAGGCAAAATTATTTTAAAACATTAAACTTAACATGATCGTACACAAAAGAAAAAAATGTTTTTTGATAAACATTTATTTAAGGACTGGTATCCAACAACCATATCACCCTGTGAAAAACTTTTACTTAAGATGGCGCCCAGCCGACACCGAGTTTCGAACCGAGGAGTTCAGAAAGTCGGTGCTGGTGTGCTAGCGGAATATCCCTGTGCTTCAGCTGGGCGCCCCTGAATTGGATAATATTTCTGTTACATAATGCATATATGCCTCGGCTTTGGATCATGGACAAATTACCATCCCCCCCCCAACACCATCAAACCACCAGCACCTTGTTTGATTGTTGGTAAAAATCTTTACATAAAATCATAACTTTTGCTCAGAGGAACACTGATGTTCTTGGTTAGCAGTTGTTTCTTTCTTGCTACCCTCTTATAAGCTCAATTTTTCCTAGTGTTTTGTTGTGTATTATAGAGTTTTTATGAAGTCTTTCGTTGTGTATTATAGAGGTTTTATGAAGTTTGTGTATTATGGAGGGACCGTAGCTGTTTCTGGAAGCTTTCTTAGTTCTTTGAAAATGTTTTGCTGGGATCTTGTGTGACTGTCAGGATAAGCTTTTGCTGAGCTCATGAAAACCTTTTTTTGCAAGCTGGCCACTCTTATGTAGATTCACCATGGTTTTAACTTTCGACCACTTGGAAGTCATAGCTTTTACTCTGGTTTGGAGGAGCCGATGTAAGTTTCGGCTGAAATCTAAACTTAATTTAATTTGGTTGATTGAACTGGTTGATTAAGTAACCAAGTGGCAATGCTGACATGGATATTAAATAACTTAATCACCTAAATAAAATTGTTTCACATAAAGTGTTTTATTTTAGTCCCCATTTTTACACTTTTACAGCCTAGTAATTAAAATACATAGTATTTCAATACATTAAAGTTTTTATTGTTAACTGTTCTTGGTATTATAACAACTGGAGTTTAACTGTGAAGTATACAGTACATGTTTTGTATGTTTTGAATGTATGTTTTTTGTATGTTTTTGTGTATTGAGTTAATTTTAACTAATTTGTCAATGGTGGGGGTACCTTAACCACTAAGCTAACACTGTTGGCCTAGTTTAGGCTACCTGACATACCCCCACATTATAACTTTAAATAACACAGAATTTAATTAAATTAAAAACAATATTTTATTTGGTGGCTGCATTTCTGCTTGTAATACTAGATTCAATTAGAACAGAAAAGAATTCAAAGTTTTCAAAAACTGATTTACTATTTAAAATATATTATTAGAATACAGTACTGTAGTTCAGTTTTCTAATGTAACTTCTTCACTGCCTAAAACATTAAATTAGAATAGAACAGATTAGATCAGATCAGAACAAGATAGAACATTAGTTTTCTTCAGTAAGTGATTTACTCCTTTAAATGTTTTATAAAGTAACATATTTTATTACATTTACTTAAGTAAATGATGTGTTTATTGTAATATTCGATAGATAGAATTAAATCATGATAAGATAGTATTGAATATTTTATTCAGTTCTATTCAGTGACTAGTTTACTGTGCCTATACATTGTAATATATTCTTAGAATAAAAGAGAATATTGTATTGGTCCTATTTAGTAACTGCATACAGTTTATTAATAGAATAAAATAGAATATTATATATAAATAGAATGTTTCATTTGGATATATCCAGTAACTGCTTCACTGCTTTATTATAACATTACATTAGATTAAATTAGATCAGAATGTAATAGTTCAATCATACTTCAGTAACTGATTTACAGCTTACAACATAGAATCGAATGGAATATGTACATCTTCTGTAACTGCTTTACTTATTAGATTACATAAGATTAGCTCAGAATAAAATAGAATATTTAATTTGATTGTCATCAGTAACTTATTCACTGCCTATAATATATTAGTTTTACATATTAATAATGTAATGTTTATTTAGAAAGAGATACAACATGCTTACCTTCAGTGCGTCTGTGGGTCTGACTGCTGAGACTGGGTGGTGGGTATTTAAATCAGCTGGGTAGATTCTTTTGTAGAGCTTGGATGATTGATTTATGTGTACTAGCAGGTTTACCAGTTTAAGTAGATTAGTATATTGGTTTCTAGTTTATCAGATGGATGGTATATGGTATCAGCTTGTTGGTAATAAAGCGACGGTGGGTTGCGCGCTTTTATTTGATAAACCCACCCCGCACACACTGGGGCAGTGGCAGTAGATGTGTGGGGGCGAGAGGGGGCAGAACATTTTCAGAGTTCCCCTTTCTAAAGCAAGAAAATGATCTAAGTGTTAATTCGTAGTAATCTTTTTTTTAGGATTGCAACTTGAAGAAATTATGACGTATGCGTTATGACGTTTGAACTCAGATGAACGCAGATAAGGATGCAGAGATAAATATATAAAAAAGGGTTTTTTGTATTAACCAGATGTGTGATTTAATGAAACAGATTCTCGAGGTGTAAACATGCAACCAGTGTACTTTTTCTTTATTATTTATTTTTGTAAAGAAACAATGATTCACAACTCTTTGTCTGTACTATGGCCGGTAATACGTCAAAAAAGATTCGAATCCAATTAGCAAATCGATTCCAAAGTTTATTGTGTGGGAGTCAATTCACACTTAGGAGGTAAGCTCAACCAAATTATTACTATTTTAATTTTTTTATTTTATTTATGTATGTATTTATTTATTTATTTATTTATTTATTTATTTATTTTATTTTTTTTACGTATGTATGTATTTATTTATGTATGTATGTATGTATGTATTTATGTATTTATTTATTTATGTATGTATGTACTGTATGTATTAATGTATTTATTTTTTTATGTATGTATGCATTTATTTGTTTTTTTTATTTATTTATGTATGTATGTATGTATTAATGTTTGTATGTATGTATGTATGTATTAATGTATTTATTTATGTATGTATCTACAGTGGGGGAAATAAGTATTTGATCCCCTGCTGATTTTGTAAGTTTACCCCCTTACAAAGACTTGAGCAATCTATAATTTTTATGGAAGGTTTATTTTAACAGAGAGAGACAGAATATCAACAAAAAATCCAGAAAAAAAACATTAAATAAAAGTTATAAATTAATTTGTATTTAATTAAGGGAAATAAGTATTTGATCCCCTACCAACCAGCAAGTATTCTGACCCCCACAGACCGGTTATGTGCCCATGAGGCACACAAATTAGTCCTGTCCCTGTATAAAAGACTCCTGTCACAGAATCAGTTTCTTCCATTCAAATCTCTCGACCACCATGGGCAAGAACAAAGAGCTATCAAAGGACGTCAGGGACAAGATTGTAGACCTGCACAAGGCTGGAATGGGCTTCAAGACCATCAGCAAGAAGCTTGGTGAGAAAGAGACCACTGTTGGTGCGATAATTAGAAAATGGAAGAAATACAAGATCACAGTCAATCACCCTCACTCTGGAGCTCCATGCAAGATCTCACCTGGTGGGGTAAGAATGATTCTGAGAAAGGTGAGGTCAGTCCAGAATTACACGGGAGGAGCTTGTCAATGATCTCAAGGGAGCTGGGAGCAGAGAAATGCTGGATATGACCCCAAGAACACCATCCCCACTGGGCATTTCTCTGCCTCCAAACACGGCGAGTGGCATTGTATAGCATTGTTTATGGAAATGTTGCCTCATTTTATTTAACTAACAAATTTGCAGTTTCTGGAGTACCTTTGCTTTGCATTTGTGTGTATCCAGGTGGTGCCAGAACCGCCACAACCCTAATGTAATAATAATAATCATCATCATCATAATCATTATCATTATAATAGATCAGCACTCTGGTGCAGCCCACACAGCAGCATGAACGTTGCAACCTTGTGAACTTGGGTTTTCTCCAAGTAATCAAGTTTTTCCCCACCTTCCAAAACATGCAATCTGCAAATTTCTCCTAAGTGTGAGTAAAACAATTATTATTATTATTATTCATAAGTATCAGGTGAGGCCAATATGCAGATATAAACCCCATTGCAGGATACTTAAACAAGGTAGAACAATTCTATGGCTAAAAAATTACAAAATTATAACTAAAACAACCAAAATAACATAAACTATAAACAAAAGAAAACTAAACTAATCTGCAATCCAGTTGCAGCAGGGGATATCACACTCCACATGCCACATGCAACGCCATGCATCACATTACAATGAGCCGCCAATGAAGTTGCCAACAAGTCAGTATATAAAAATCCCTTCCAGTTGCAGTGAATTAACGCTGATTAGGTGCAGAGACTGCCTTATTAAAGGACCTGGGCGGCACTGTGGCTCGGTGGGTAGCATTGTTGCCTCACAGCAAGAAGGTCCTGGGTCCTTAATGTGTGGAGTTTGCATGTTCTCCCCGTGTCTGCGTGGGTTTCCCCTGGAGCTCCGGTTTCCTCCCACAGTCCAAAAACGTGCAAGTGAGGCAAATTGGAGATACAAAATTGTCCATGACTGTGTTTGACATTAATCTTGTGTAATGAGTAACTACCGTTTCTGTCATGAATGTAACCAAAGTGTGTAAAACATGATGTTAAAATCCTAAAATATTAAAGGACCTGCCACTGTTAGTCATGTGTGCCTCCATGCTGAACATAATGACATGATTTTGTAATCAATCTCTATGGCATATGGGCCTGTTACATTTTTTTTCTGTTCCTAGTGTCCTAATTTTTGTAAATATTGTAATATACAATATACCTTTAACTTAAAAAGATTTTGGCATCCCAGCTTTAACAGTTCAAAATGTTATCAAGAAGTTTGCTACTCATGGAACAGTCAAAAACATGGTGGAAAGAGGAAAATTGATCAGAGAACCGTTTGAAAAGGCCGTTTGAAATGTAACAAAGAAACCACACACAACAAAAGAATTTCAGGCTGAGCTGAAAAACATCTGGAGTGATGGTTTCAACCTGTACCACCATACACCACACACTGAACAAAACAGAGCTATATGGGTAAAGGCCAAGGAGGACCGCACTAACAGTAAGACATTTCAATGAAATTACAGACAAATGACTATCGGTCTGAAAAAATGTTGTATGGACAGAACTACAGCTCTTAGGCAATAGATGATTAAATGAAACCTATAAAGACAAGTGCACCCTACCTACAGTAAAACATACCTTCAGGATCTATAATGTTGTGGTGTGGGGCTGCCTTGCTAGCTCTTGGATTTTAGTTTATATTATTCATGTTACCTTTGAAAAAAAGCCTATTCTAAACTATTTTATTATTTATATTTGTTATTATGACAAGGTTGTATTTGTATCAATACTGTCAATTTTTACATGAAATTGTAAATTACAATTGCAATTGCTTCAAATAAATGTGCATTAAAAATATTTAATATTTGATAATGCTTTGTTTTTATTGCAAACTTTCAATGTGTTAGTTTCATAAGTTAAGATGACAGTTCAGCCTTAGAAATAGACCCGCTCATTACCACACAAGTTCCATTTGCACTTCAGAGAAATATGTAGACAACAGGCCAGAGCTCAAAATACAAGACAGTCACGCCAACGTGGCTCTGCAGACAGATAATATTGCAGCTGGCACAGCGGGTGGAACGTGTCTTAAAGTTAGCAATAACAAAACCCACCTATTTAGAGGGACAATATGATTGGACAGTTTCACTTCAGTTTTACTTCAGTTTTACTTTAGTCATTTGACAAACCCTGGAATGTTTGGAAAACCCTGAACCGCCTGCGAGTCGGCGAGGGACGCTGCAAGGCATCCCTGAAAAAAATGGAACCTAATAACATCTCATGAGAAGCAGTTCTGCTCCACAGTGCACCGCAGAAGACCTGGCCGAACCAAATGCAGCCGCGCTCGCCTGTGTTGACTACTGGAAGGACATGATATAGATGACGGCTGGACACGAAGAAGAAGAAGATTTGAAATTATTCTCTCACTGAATTGCTTTGCCCTATGAGAATTTATAGCTGGACCACCAATCACCAACCAGCAACAGCAGAGACGGGCTTCTTTAATATAGCCCTTTACGTAACAACACAAATTTAATAGGCAGGTATGAAGGATTAATATTTGTAATTATATACTTAGATTTATATTTGCTTAATGTTGATTGTCAATTATGAGTGGATAAAATAAAAATAGAACTGATTACTTATTTTATCATTATATTCATTCATTTATTATTTGTCTTACATTGTTTTACCACCACTTTACCTGGTCTGGGTCGCAGTGGGTTCAATTTATTGGGGAAAAGGCTGTAAACACTTGGACCAGTCCATTAGAAAGCATACACACATTCACACACTCATACCATGTCTTTGGATTTGTAGGAGGAAACCCTGAGGAAACCCAAGCAAACACAGGGAGAACATGCAAACTCTGCATAGAAAGGAACCTTAGACACCTGGCCAGGGAATCGAACCAGGACCCTTCTTGCTGTAAGGCAACTCACTGTGCCACCATGTCACCCAAGATCAATTATATGAAACATAAATTATGTGCATCCAACTTTTTGGCAACCATTTTCTGTTCTGGCATGAAAGCAAAGTTCAGAAAGACGTGGTTTGATGAGTGGCCTGCAAAAAGCTCTGAACTCAGTTCATGTTCCAACATCATTGCCTGACCTTTTAAATGGTCTGTTAACCAAATGGGCACAAATACCTTCCATCACAAGTCTGAAGAAGAGTAGCTTCTTAATGCTGTGAAAAGTAATAAATGACCTAAATAATAAACTAGTCATTAAAAATACTTTAACAGGTCTGATCATTCATTCTCACAAGGCTGTAAGAATAAAGAAGTGAGAACAGAGGTGGAGACGTTATGTGGCTAGAAAAAAGGAAGTAGCATGAATAGTGACTGGGTCTGGGTCAAATATTTATATCTTTTTTGCTAAATGATCAATTTGACACTTACTTAATACTTAGTCATTCTAAAAAGACAAAACTGAAACTATGACTTTTCTCTCGTTTTGTTTCCTACTCCCTTTTTTCTTTCTAAGTTGCAAGAAAGTCATTTTTTCCCTAAAGACTCTCTACAGACGTGATGATTTGTGTTTCTGTGGTTTGGTATATTATCTTCCACTAGGACAGAAATCTAACACGAGATGGTGGGAGGTGATAAGAACACAGTATGTCTTTAGAGCAGTCACATTTCCTCCACAGTGGCTTTGCCTTGCAAATTATTCAAAGCCCTATTCTCAGCATACAGAGGGAAAGCCTACCCCACTTGGAATTTCCAGGCATAACTTTTATTACAGTTGTGTTTGGAGTTATATTGAATAAACAAATGTATTTGTATAACTGAAGGTAAAAGTAGTTGTGTATGAAAACTTTACAGGGCCATTTATTAATGCTTAGTGACATCACTTTGGCAAATCCCTTGTGACAAGCACCCAGTACAATCATAAACCGTAACAAAAATCATAAAAGAATTTCCAACATTTTGATAAAGTAGCATATAGTAGTATATTTTGACCATGTCACAACACATAACCAGAACAGTGTGACAACTGTTAAAGAAAAAAAAATTCCAATTCTTTTTAATGTTAAATGATTACAACCTCTGACTTGTATTGACTTTGTTTGAATAAGAAACTGCTAATAAGTACAAAGAAAAACTATTTACAAAATCAATAAAATTCAAAAACTAAAACATCCACAATACATAAGTGTCTATGTTAAGTTCATTTTCAGGTAATAAAATGCAATTGACAATATTCACTTAACAAGAATGAATGGAACACTGGTAAAGAGGATAAAGACATTGATACAATAATAAGTTGTGTTTTTTCTGAGTACACTCAACAAATTTCAGCTGTCTATTGTTTTATGGATTCATTAGCTAGTATGGTTTTTCGTTAGGAATTGTTTTCTTTAGCGCATCCAATTGCCCAATTTGCATCACGCATCCTCTCTGCTTCTGCCGATCCCTGCCCTGACCGAGGAGATCGAAGCTAACCCACATCCCCTCCGACACGTGAGCAGCAAGCCGTATGCATCTTGCCACCCACACATTGATGAGTGTTGTGCCACCTAGCGTTGCGTGCGGAGAGACACACCCTAAGAGCACTCCTTCCTCATCTCCGTGTAGGCACCTCTTATCATCCAGTGGAGGTCGTAACTGCACCATTCTGACAGAGAGAGACCCACTTCCGACCTTAGTCCCACCCATCTGAACAACAGACCAATTGTTGTTCATATAGCCGCTCAACCTCGGCCGGTAAGGCAGAGCTGGATTCGATTCAATACGACATATTCCAGATATCTTAAATGATGTCAGCAATATTTTACCTGAACTCCTAAAGAAAAAATCCTTATTAATAGGATATCCTTTAAGTACAACATTTTAGCTTCTTTCTATAGGCTGTCACTATTAACAAAGCCTTACACAGAGCCACAACACAAACGGAGAGTCATGCTACGCACTAAGTGAAACATTTCTGCAGCAAAAATGTTTTTGTTGATTTGCGTCTGTTGGATGTCCAGCCACGCTGGTAGCACTGCTGAGATTTGAACAGTAGAAGTGTGGATATAGATAGTTTTGCCGTAACAATTGCTTTAAGGCATGAATTAATACACAATCATAAATACACTAGCAGTAAATGTTGTCATTTTAAAGAGCACAGTGACTTACACCGAGTCACTATCTTTGTAAATATATGCTAATTTGCATATTCCAGCCCTGCTGAGCTGCCCGACTGTATATGCTATTACTGTGGAATTTTCTGAGAGCACCAGTTCAGCCATAAAGCATTTTCCTGATGACGGTGAAGAGGGATAACGCACCACTGCAAAATCTTCCATATGTTTTTTAATTAGTTGAAATTTGGTAAATGTGATTGAAGTTTCATGCTTTTAAACTATTCACTGCCCCCTTATATCCTGTGGTTGGGGGCACTATAATCTTGACCACAATATTTTATAATTTTGATATTGTTTTTGTGACTAACATTTATGTACCCAATAATCAACCACTTTTCAAGTCAAGTCTTTTAGGTCTTTACCTCATGGTACTTTTTCTGTAGACATGGGTTCTGTTACATAAAGCTAACAGATCATTTTAAAACAAGAACAACATACCAAAAGTAAAACTTGGTGGAGGTTGTGATGGTGTGGGGATTCTTTACTGCATTAAGGCCTGGGTGAACGAATTATCCTCTCTATCAGAAAATTTTAAAGAAAATATCTAATCAGTCCATCCACTTTTTCACATAAGTGATACAGTTAATGATGTTAAAAAAAAAGAAAAAGAGCCTGGAGGAAACTCTTGCAAACACAGGAAAAGATGAGGATCAAACCCAGGTCCTTCTAATCAATTTTTCTGTTCTACTACTAATACTACTACAAGTACTACTACTACTACAACTAAGACAATAACTAGAACTAATATTACTATTGCTGCTACTTCTACTGGGCCGGCACAGTGGCTAAGTGGGTAGCACTGTCGCCTCACAGCAAGAAGGTCCTGTGTTCAATCCCCAGGTGGGGTGGTCTGGGTTCATTTCTGGGTGGAGTTTGCATGTTCTCCCTGTGTCCATGTGGGGTTTTTTCCGGGTGCTCCGGTTTTCACCCACAGTCCAAAGACATGCAAGTGTGGTAAATTGGAGATACAAAAATTGTCCAAGACTGTGTTCGATATACCCTTGTGAACTGATGAATGTTGGTTAATAAGTAATTGCTGTTTTTGTCATGAATGTAACCAAAGTGTAAAACATGACGTTAAAATCCTAATAAACAAACAAATACTTCTACTGCTACGACAGCAACTATTACTAGTTCACATTTACTACAATGATTACTAAAGTACTCTTTATAAATATTATTACTTTAATAATATTAATTTGGAAGAAAATGGACTGTGACATACATTCTTTATTGCTTATTCTTTTGAGTTTTTTCAAAATATCAACAACAAGCTCTCCTTTAATGGAAATGCAATGTCTGAAATAAAAAATAGAAATATTTACTTCTTAAAAGTATGTGTGACACAGTTATGGCTAAACTTTTATTTAGTATTTAGCAAAATCAGCCTCACAACATCACAGCTCCACCACAGCACTACTGCTGCAACTACTAACATTTCTACAACTACTACTATTGCTGCTACTACAACTTTTAATAATAATTACAATAATAATAATAATAGTATAATAATAGTTATTATTAATATTATTATTATTTTCTAAAATTAGTCGAACATAATTCCGCTTTTGTGCGTTTTTAGTAGTAATGAGCAGTCATTATTTCCGATAATAACAGATCTTCTAATAATGACACCATAAACAACGTGAGGCGTATGATTTGTAGATCAGGGGTTGTGCTCACTGCGACTGCGCAGACGGATGTTTTTTTATTCCTAACGTTCAATAAAGTTGCTTCAAAGCGGAAGTACTTTATCCAAAATGGCGACGTTCATGTGGCCGTAAAACAACGTGTTTGTACATGGTGGTGGAAAATAATCTTATATTTTGTAACTGAGAGTGCAGTGAGAGACAGCAGAACGGTGAGGATCTCTGCGCTTATATCTTTTTATTGTATAAACTTATGGATATAGCCTGAATTAACACGAGCACTTAGTCGGATGATCAGGAGTCGTGCAGTGTTAGCATGCTGTTCATAAACATGTTCTACTAAGTTCCTTTGGACTGATTAAAAAGCTACTAAAACCAAGAATTGTTAATCATTATTGTTTTAAGATTTTGAAGTGCTGGTTTTAAAGTAATATTTCTGTTACTGGTCATTTGAATTGAAACTTTATACTCACTGATCACTTTAATCTACGATTACCATACAGTTGAACCTTTTGGTTATACGATTATTGACTGTACATCTGTACACTATATCACACCCCCATTTATCAGAACCCCAACTGACCAGATGTTATTAGGGTGGTGGACTATTTTCAGCTCTGCAGTGCAACCTACACGATAATGACATGGTCGTGTCTGTTGTAATGGTATGAGTGTATTTAGTACAGCAGTGTTGTTAGGTTTTTAACACCTTCGTTTCAATGCTGGGATAAGAATAGTGCTTCAGCCAAAAATACAAAGCCAAGAATGTACTGTGATCAGAAAGTGTCCACTGATAAAAGACTAGAGGACGCTTAACAAACTGTGTGCAAGAAAGAAAATGACTCTGGACTTTAACTGTCCACCTACAAGAAGTCCTAAAAGGGTATATGTTCCTAATGTAGAGGTGAGTAACACTGCTACATCTGATACACTCATACCAGAACAACACACACCAACATCTCAACACTATGTTAGTGTCTTTGGTAGTGCTGAGAATGGTCCACCACTAAATGAACTTTGTGTCGTTGTGATTATAATTTATCATTGCTGGTGGCTTCTCTGTGGCTCACTTTGACTGCCATATTTATTTGCTGCAGACAGGCTTGTATTTTGCAGTTTGATTTGGTTTGGTTGAGCCACCTGGTCACTTAAAATGCAATTTGTTTAAAACAAAAAGCATTAGGTTATTAGGATTATTACTTTCTATTATATTAAGAAATACTTTGCTTGTATTGTGAACACTGCTCATCAATACAATAAAACCTGTGGGTCAGGGGTGGGGTTATATTTTATTTTTTATTTTGGCCCTTTATCTCCCAATGTAGTCAATTTCATATCCCGATTGTAAACCTGCTACCGTTTGAACAGCCCCCAATCTGAAGAAGGAGAGCCAGCAGATCAACACATGCTCTCTGTATAATGAGTCCAGTTTGTGTTAGGTTCACACATGGAGCAGTATCATGTCCAGAGAGCCATGCTAAGCTTTGTGACTCCAGACTCCCACACACACAGGCACCCGGACCAGTCCTGGAGATCACATATCATCTGGGCAAATTAGCTGATTCATGAAAATGGAAAATCCCTAACTGTGAAATTAATGAATGAAATAAATAAATAAAAATCACAGTCTAGGGGGCTGAATAAGTCCTGAGGGGTCAGATTAGCTAGACACTTCTAATCAAACCAAATATAAGTTTGCCAGTTAAAAATTTTTTTATAGGGCTGATACAAGAGCGACCTACTGAAAAAAACAAAGTGAAAGTGTTTATTGATTCTCCAAACAGTTGGTAGTAATTTATCTTTAATAACCAGTAGTTATTATTAAAGGAAGATCAAAAGAGCATTTTAACAGCAGGGTGTATCCTACAGGATTTGTCACAAATTAAGAACACATTTAAAAAAGAAACACATCCTAGGACACTGAGTAGTAGTAATAATAATTTATTATTATTAATAAATATTTAAAGGGCAAAGCTTCCTCTCTTTGATCAGATCGAGGGCTGTGCAAGCGGCAGCGGATTCACGATCGGGAATGGGAAATGAGTAGTTAAGAAGATAGTTTGGCTACATTTTGCTGTAATTTTTTTTTTCTTAATTTTTCCCTCTTTAATTTATGTCACTGTTATGCATTAAATCAAACATTTATATATTCACAGATATCCCATATTGGAGAGATGGCTTCTTTTAAACCCACAAAAATCCAGACGTATCCAAAACTAGGAGAGAGAGTGACTGAGGATACACTTTACTGGAAAAACTACAAGGTATTAAACACCAACAATCTTTTAAATGTTAAGCTGTAATAAACATTCAGAATTAAATATTTATTTTTTGTCTTTTTTAGGCTCCAGTGCAGATAAAAGAGTTTGGTGCTGTCACAAAAATTGAGTTTTCTCCTCAGTCGCCTTACAATTATGTTGTAACAGCTTCCACTAGGGTATGTTGATCTTTTTTCTTTAGTAATAGTTGATAAAGTATTTTTTCTTATTACTAAATCCTAAATGGCTTTCTCTTTTTTGTGCACTCTTTTTTGCTAATTTGATTTTTTTTTTTTTTTCAAATTAGCAAAACTCTAGTCACAGATTTGGCTTCATTAGCATGAATAAGTATTATTTATTAATAATACTTATTCATGCTAATGAAGCCAAATCTGTGACTTTTTTTTTTCAAATGAGCAAAACTCTAAGTTTTCAGTTCGTAAATATAATTTAGTTTTAATTCTGGAATTTCTGTGAATGAATAATTAATTTTCATTTTTTTATTTCATGTATATTTTAATAATTGAGGTCTTATTTTTTTCAGTTGCAGATTTAGTTTTGTAAAAGGAAGCATAAGGCTAGCACTAATTAGTTCTTCATGGGCAAAAGTACTGGGACACACCTCTTAATCAGTGAATGAAGGTGTTTCATTGGCTATGTTTACACTTAAAGATTTTCTCAAATCTGATATTTACTTATGTACTACAAGTAATCTGATCCAAAATTATGTGCATGTGTGGAGTACCACTCATGCTGGATTCCATTCCACAGGGTCCCTACGTAGAGCCTTTGTATTCCCTTTACAGTCAGGTCAACTAAGGGGACTTCATTTGTCTAAATCCCAGATTTGGCTCCATAATTACATTGCATTTTATAAGTAGTGTCCTACATTGTTCAAAAACGATTTTAAAACAGTGTACTCTGCTGTGTGGATGATCTCATGAACACCACAACCTCAGTGAAGTATGTAAAACATGGGAGCATTAGGGTATTGGGTGAGAACATGATTGGACTGAAGTACCAGGATATGTTTAGAGGAGAATTTGGTTATTGGCCAGTGAACTAAATCTGGATGTTTTAATAAGACCATGGCCCTAAACATGTAGCCAAATTAACTTTAGACTGTTTTCAAGAAAAGATGCTGGTAAAGGTGCTTGCATGAATCCTGATCTGAATCCTACTCATCATTTAAAGAGAAAGTCCTTGTAACAGGGGAAATTAACATGTTTGCCAAGAGTATTAGATTTATTACTGTGTGAAGACAGTCTTTTTCCCCTGTTCATTTAAAAAATACATTAATCTTTGTGTAAAATTAGATGTCCATCAAGCTCATGGCCAATGCTCAAAGCTTCTCTCTATATTGTGTTCTTAATTCTATTACTTTTCAGTTGCCTGCTTTATCATAACATATTAAGGGAGAGATGGCGTTGTGGTCATAAAATTATGGAAATGTCATAAAGGTGTTATGGAGTGCATTTAATAAAAATGTGGGGACCTTGTCATTCAGCCATTAAAAAAAAAACTGCATCCCATACCAGTTTTGGCATTTCATTGGTGAAGAATTACCTACCAGCTGGAAATATGTAGCAGCTGTGTATTTACCGAATCACTCAGATTTTCCGGTAGTTTCAGATTCTTTTAACATGTTTCAACAGGGTTTTCTTAAAAAATTTTATTTGCTAATGACTGGCTTTTGATCGCATGAGCTTTATCAAAAATAGCAGTGTTTTTTCTTCTATCACATCAGAGAAGGTTGCTATGAATAACACATTTCCCCATGTACTTCATATCAGATTCAGGTATACGGACCACATTCACAAGAACCTCTGCGGAGTTACACTCGCTTCCGGGACACGGCGTATGGCGGGAGCTTCCGGGGAGATGGAAAGCTGCTGGTGGCAGGAAGTGAAGAAGGGCTCATTCGTCTGTTTGACATCGGTGGCCGTGTAGCTCTCCGGCAGTTCACCGGACACTCGAAGTAAGAATTGTAGAATATTAGCAAGGACAATCACAGATAAACGGGCATTAATGCTCTCAATGCAAAAGACGATTAAAAACCCACCTCTTTAATAAACAATTGGGCTGAGAACTAACGTACTTACTAACGCTCTTATTTCCTTAAAAAAAAAACTGTTCTAACAGGGTTTCAGCAGATTTGTGTTCTTGGACTGCTGTCTACTTAAACTAGAGTAGGAAATGTTTACTGTGGAAGCACTTCAGTCAAGTTAATGTAAATGCTAGATTTTCTTAATGTTAGTGTTGTTAGTGCAATTGCTGTGGTGCTCAAAGTTAGTTGACCTTTTCAAAGCGCAATATGCACCCAGCCTCACAGTAATCAAATCGCAAAACCACTTATGTGGTAGCCTAGTGGGTAGAGCATTGGGCTGTCAATGGAGAGGTTGAGAGTTCGAATCCGAGCTCTGACATGCAGCCACTGTTTGGTCCTTGAGCAAGGCCCTTAACCCTCTCAGCTCCAGGGGTGCCGTGCAATGGCTGATCCTGCGCTCTGACCCCAGCTTTCAAACAAGCTGAGAAATGCGAAAACATCTGTATATGTGTATATGACAAATAAAGGTATTTTTCAAAAGTTCATTAGTGAGGAGGGTTCAAGTACAGACTCTTGAGTTGTTGTTTTGTTTGTTTCTCAGGGCTGTGCATGTGACGTCATTCCTGTCAGATGGCTATCGTGTTGTATCAGGCTCTGATGACCTGTCGTGTCGTGTATGGGACGTTGCCAGTGGCACACAGAATAGCTCTTACACTGAACACACCGACTACATCAGAGCTCTGACGGCCAGCCGACTCAACCCAGACCTGTTCGTCACTGGTACTGTTTATTATGCGCACATATTTCATTTAGCTTGTTTTAGCATTTTGTGTGCTCTGTGAAGCTAACGTTGTCCTCTCTGACAGGCTCATACGACCATACAGTGAACGTGTTTGATGTGCGGTTAGGTGGCAGCGTGATGACCCTGCAGCATGGCCATCCTGTAGAATGTGTGCTGTTTTATCCCTCAGAAGCCCTGCTGGTGTCCACAGGTAATAATTACAATGTTATTGACCAGTAACCAGGTTGAAACCAGTGTAGAAGTTTAAGCTACATAAGTAGAAGCTTGTTGGGCATCCCATTCCAAATCACTGGGCAGTAATATGAAGTTATTATTTGTAGCTGTGTCTGTTACAGCCTCCACTTGGCTGAGTCAATCAGCAAATCATTCAATCATTTGGCACGGGCGTTAAGGTGGCACAGCGTTCACCTACATGAACAATGATTGGCTGTTGTTTAGAGAGGGTGCCAGAGGGAATTCCTCATAACTGATGATATTACGACCTCTGCTGGCTGATTGATGGCGCCGAGGGTCAATGCCTTGATCAGGGTGCTGTTCTCTCCATACACAAAGCTGATCCACATATGAAAGGAATGCAATCGTGTAATTTGATATGACTAAATTGGGAACAAGCATGGTTGTTGGTTGGGACATATTTATGGTTATGGCCAGTTCCTTCATTTAACGCCAAACTTATTAATTCCTCAGTCATGCTGGAACAGTTATACAAGTTAAAAAAAACAATGATTTAAGCCATACAGTGTGTTTTCTTACTGCAGACATGCACACAGTTCTTACTTGATATCAGATTGTCATAATAACTTTGCATGGAAATTACGCAACAAGCTGTACATGTCAGGTTTGTGTACAGGGCTGCCATGGTATCTCAAAACCACAAGCCTAATAGGGAAAAATGTTGTCTTTTTGGCTTTCTCGCTCTTAATGGTTTTGGTGCAAATCCGTCAGCTCAGCGACTTTCCAGTCTCGTCAGATTGCTGATGTTTCATTTCTGTGTTAGATAAAAGATTTTTGGGGAAACTTCAGAGTTTGGTAAGAGTTTGCAGAGTAACTGAACAGTGTGGTGAAAAAGTATTTGCCTTCTCATACAGAACAGGATAAAAAAGGTTATGTGTCACCTATATCAACTGCAACCAATACCTCAGATAACTGGAGATCAGCTTCGTGGTCTAAATGTTGGCTGAAATTCAGTTGCATTTAAGGTTTTTCAGGCATGAACTGCCCGAAGCCCCACCATTTTAATTGATCTTAATTGTGAATAAACCTTAATTTTGATTGTTGAGCCCTTTAGAAGTGCTCCTGCTCTTGTGCTTTGCATCACAGACTGATGACTGGTCCTTCCTCCTAAGAATTTTCTTGTTAGGAGAACAGAATATATGGTTCTCTCAGTAAAGCATCCCCACATCATCACACCACCACCCTGTTTGACTGTCTGTCATGTCTTATTTTTGAAGCAAATGCTGTTAGATTCACACCTATTATAACTGGACCTTTTTCAGTGGCACTGTTTTAAGAAATAAGGCCACCTCATACCTTTAGTACAGCTTTTTTGAAATGCTCTTGGGGACCTGATTGGTTTGTGGTTAACTGTAGCAGCATACTCCAGTCCACTTCAAGATTTAAAAGAGTATGGAAATCTACCCCACAGTCTGAATCTTATGAAAAGATTAGATTATAGTAACTGTCATATTTGTTGGCTTTCATACCTCCATGTAAAACAATGATTAGACCTATTAGATCTCATTCGGTATTTCACTGTACATAATAGTTCAAAGCAGACATTGTAGTTTGACGGCATCCTTTGGCTTTCCGAATCAGAAATCTGTCAATTTATATACTTTTTTTATTTGTCTAGGAGTCCAAATTTCACGCCCATTACACCAGTTTAATTTTGTTGTTATTTCTATTGCTGAACAATTTGGTTTCTGTAAACAAAAGTTCAATTCATCATACCAATATGCACTTTTGAATTTGAGCTCAAAATAGCCTGTGGAATTTGTGGACAGTGGGTTATATGGATTTAAGCCTGACCCACGCTTGCTTCATAAAATACTAGGCATAGTGCAGTCCTAACTTGTATTTGTGAATGCAGCAACAACCGCTACTACAAACACAGTTTGTTAAAGGACTCCTTGGACCATGCTGTGACACATTCCTGCTATTATTGCACAGATTCCTTCACATTGTCTACAGTCTTTTAATAATATCATGCACTGTAGATGGGGAAATATGTAAGATCCCTAATATTGCATGTTGAAAAACATTGCTTGGTTGTTTTCTGATTAAAATAATTTATTAAATAAATTAATGAATGATTTTTTTGGTGAGCCTCAACCCACACTTGCTTTATAAAACACTAGGTTGGTCCTGGATATTCATTTTATACCCAGGCTAGATTGCATTTGATTTGTATATGTTTACCTGGATTTAGTTCACCTTGTTTTAAGTCTTAAACTTCCCCATCCCATCTTAAAGGTTCTCTTTTATTTTTTTTTTTTTTTTTTTTTTTTATCACTGAACTTTTGGGGCGTTAGTAGCCACTCTGAAAGTGCCGTTTTCCTGTTAGTCAGCTCAAATGCATGATGCTTGTTCCTTTTTACTGATGCTGTTTGACCTAGTTTGATGTAATTTATCATGACTTAAAAACGTTCCTCTTGTAACCTTAAATCTATTTTTAATGATGCTTCAGTGGATTTTGCAGCCACTATTTGGCTTTAAAATTTCACATATCCATGCTGTAATTGCTTTTAATAGCTAATTTGATCTCGAACTGTTTCCTATTAGTCTATTAAGAGATTTTGTCGCTTTGTCCTTATCAACTCTATAATCTACTCAACTCTTTGATTTGTGCTTGTAACAGGAGGCCGGTATGTGAAGATTTGGGACATGCTGAAAGGAGGCCAGCAACTCGTATCTCTAAAGAATCACCACAAAACAGTAACATGTGCGTGTCTGAGCAGCACTGACAACCGACTGCTCACAGGCTCATTGGACAGGTATGTATACAAGACCTCTACCGAGTTATTTGAAACATAAAGCAGTCTGAATAATGCTGAATTATAAACTCAGTTATACCTGTAAGACACAGATACAATATTTTATGTTCCACTTTAATGGCCAAAACTATGTGGACTCAAATTTTGGAGTTGTCTTTGGGAATTTTGTGCTCATTCAGTCAAAAGCATTTGGGAGATCAAGCACTGATGTTACACAAGTAAACCTTACTCCCAGTCAGCACTCCTATTCATCCTAAAGTGTATATACATCTACAGTTTGTGCCACAAAGTTGGAAAAGGATCTTGTATAACAGATATCATACACCTAGTGATGGGTGTGGTAAAGACACCTGACCTCCATCCTTAGAAGTAGTGTCCACATACTTTTGGCCATTTAGTCTATTTAGACTTGCTGCAAGTTCCAAAAAAGATAGAACAGCATCACATTTACTCTTTGTTTTCCAGTGAACATTTAATAATCATTCTGTACTAAAGGGACCATAGGTTTAATAGGAGACAATCTAGCACCAGCACTTTGATTATACAGCTACATAGCTGTAACACATGCAGAATGTGACTTATTGTTGTCATGTTGAAAGCAATGGACAATGCTATAACAGTCACCATTTAAAAGCAGCATGTGTCATTCCAAAATGTGTAAATATTTTTGAGCAGAATTAACAGTTTAAAGAGTATGGTTTCTGTAAACAAAAGCTTGATTCTTCATACCATAATGCACATTTGAGTTTTTGCCTAAAATTGCTTGTGGAATTTCTGGACAGTAATTTAAATGAATTCAGTCGTGTATGGTACAATCTTAATCTGTATTTGTAAATGCAGCAACAACCACTTTGCCAGTTCAAGCCCCACCACTGCCAGGTTGTCAGTGTTGGGCCCTTGAGCAAAGCCCTTAACCCTCAATTGCTTAGATTGTATATTGTCACAACTGTAAGTCGCTTTGCTAAATGCTGAAAATGTAACTCTTTTATACCCAGGCATGATTGCATCACCTGTCTAGGATGGATTTTTTAATTGTATATCTTTATCTGGATTTATTTCACCTTGTTTCTAGTCTTGGCTGCTTCTGTCCCACCTTTTCAAAACATGTTACAGGAATTCATGAGTTTCATACATGCATTTTCTGTTTTACAGGCATGTGAAGGTCTATAATTCCTCCTATAAAGTTGTTCACAGCTTTGACTATGCAACATCTATCCTCAGTCTGGCTGTCTCAGTAAGTAATGCAGTGCAAATACCTAGAAGTAACCTTGCTCAAAACACGTTTTATAAAAATATATAACCCACTTTCTAAGATATGTGTAAAGCTTTATAGACTAGTCATACTAGTCCTGTTTATGAGTACAAAGAAGTCACCTACAGTCACTAATACTCTTTCATAATCATTAGGTGCCATAGCATTAATTATGATTTTGACTTGTAAATTTGTTGGGGGTTTTGGTTTGTTTCATTTTTTTAGCCTGATGATGAGATGCTTGCTGTCGGAATGACTAACAGTGTACTAAGTGTCCGACACAGAAAGCACTCAGAGGACAAACAGGACGTATCTGCCAGAAAAAGACGTGGTCCATCATATCGGGTTTTCGTCAAAGGCAAAAACTACATGCCCAAACAGGTTTGTTTAAAAAAAATAAAACATGCTTAGTGTCCAACTTATTACTGCTGCTTGTTAATGCATTTCTAAATACCCAGGTACCTGTGTTGCAGGTGTACTTAAATGTAAAAAATGTTAAATTACTTTTCATGGTTTAATTCTCAGGATGATTTCTTGGTCAGTAAGGCAGTCAAACAGCATCTGCAGAAACATGATCGACTCCTGAAACGCTTCCAAGTATCTAAAGCACTAGACACAGCACTGCAGGTAAACCCCCACTTAAACACTATGCTATAAAATTAAATAATTTATAAATTGTAATTATTTTCATTTGTCGAGTAAGGGTTCCTAATTATTGATCCTTGGAGTGTTACTTGGCCACAACATTGTGGAAGTTAGGGTATGTCTTAAGACTTATTATTCCAAGTTCACACTACACAACTTGATCTCTTGTAATCGGAAGGTCTTTTAAGTTGTTGTGGTTTTCACACTGCACGATTGATCGGCAATAGGGGGTCACATACTACACGATCTATCACCATGAGGAATTTCAGATGAGTCTGTCTGGTCTCCCCAAACTACTTTTTGTCACGAAAACACATGTGAGAAGTGATGTAGTGTAGCGTAAAAGCAAGTAGGAGAATAAATGAATATGAGTGGAGTGGATTTTGGCTACGCAACCAGCAGGGATTGTCTGTTCTGTAGTGAGAGTTGGACATCAAATAAATATTTTATGCAGTGAATCATTGGTATTATGGTTTGGCGTGGACGTTAAGTCACAAATACTGTAAAGCTTGTGCCCCACACATTTACGTCCCCACAATCACAACCTGATCACAACATCTTTCACACTACACGATTTTGAGTCGGTGACAGATCCAGATATTTAGCATGCTAGATATTTTTCTTAAGTCTGCAAACGCTTGGCGATAAACAGTTCACACATAGCAATTGAGAGCTGATTTCCGAGCCCCGAGTGAACACCGATTAGACTCCTAGCTGTCACATCTAGCGGCGACCAGTCGGCGAGCGGTAATCAGGGCATAAATCATGTAGTGTGAACTAGGCATTAGATGCATGGGGTTACGTGCACACAGCCTGAATGTCTGTGTATTTATTGGCAGAGATCCTTTTCCACCAAATCACTGGCCACCTTGAATCTGGCCACCTGTGTATGTTATGTTTTTTGAAAACAATATTTGTCAGTAGTGGAACATTTTCAATAACAACTGTACAATCAATGTATGTATTTCTAATAAATGTATGTATTCCTTTGTAATAAAGAGACCAGTAAGTTTAAACAGAATTCAGAAATCACAAAAACACTGCTGCACACTACACACACTACAATAACTTTAACATGTTAGTGTCAGTACAGTATTAAGAATAGACCACCACCCTATCAACATTTGATCAGTGGTGGTCCTATAATTCAGGCCCCTACCTAATTTATGGCCGTGAAAATCGCATCACGGACCGTGACATGATTCCTGTGTAATATGCAATGTGCTTTTCAAATTAAGCAGGGCCCTACCTATAAGGGTCTTTTTTTGATTGATAAATGGGATATACAGCGGTGACAGACTTTTTTGGTATAAAAATAAGGCCTGATGGCTCCACCCTTGTTGGAGCAGGTTTGTGATGTAACCGTGCATCCTGCAAGGGTGTGTGCAGTCAGCAGAGGTCACCAAATTGCACAATGGAATTGAGTATGTCCAAATATAGACAATGCAAAGGGTGGGTGAAACTGGACTTCAGATCAAAATAAGTATTTGAATACGATTACGCCGTTAGCTGTATTTCCAGTAAGTAGCCTTCTTAAAAGGTGTTGGGATGAATTGGTCAGCTCAGGGGATTTTGTAACCTTTAAACTGTCAATCTTTTTTGTACCTTTTTCATTTAATCAATTAGGTGGTTTGACGCATGTAAGTGAGAATGTTAAGTGATGTCATTCAGATTCAGAAAGCTGCTTTTAAAGTAAAGATAATAATATCTCTGATGTGTGTGAGTGTAGACGTGGCGACGCTTTCAAAAACCAGAAGTGACGGTGGCTGTGATGATTGAGCTGAACCGCAGAGGAACGCTGAGGAACGCCCTCGCCGGTCGAGACGAACAGAGTTTAACCTTACTGCTCAACTTCCTCCTCAAGTATGTGTCGCCACACTTATTTAATCAAACGTACCACGTTACTGTGTGGAAATGAGACATGTCTACACTTATTCACCATTATTACACTTCACTCTGGGAAAATAATGAAACTGTTTCTGCAGGAACGTCACTGACACGCGGTTCTCCTCCCTGCTGCTGATGGTAGCAGATATAATCATTGGTGAGTGAACTTTACTTATTGGAACCATTAAAAACCTGAGAACAAAAATCTCAGCTGCAACGTTAATCAATAAATAAGGTTCAAAATAATTATTTCCAACAGGCAAATTACTATTAGACGATTAAGACACTGCACATACTAAAACTTTCTACCTGGTTGCAATGCTCCTGCAGACCAGCTACTATTGTCTTCGTATTGCCTGTATTATCTACTGTCGGGGCTGGAAGTACGAGGCCAGCAATACAAATGAAAAGTTTTTAAAATCTTACATTAATTAAAATATTGTTATTGCTATTTTCCTATTTTTGCTGAAATGACCGCATCACTCGAGCTGGCATGGACTTTAAAAGTTAGGCAAATTCTGATGACCCATGTTTTGCCAGCATGAGTTCACAATATTCCAATGGGCACCTTTTGACTAAACTAAAAAGTCATGGCCATGAAGGGATTTCAAGGGAATAAACAAGCAGACTTCACAGCAAAGCACATCGTAACATCCCCGACCCAACAATGCACCTACCCACCATTCAGTTTCAGACCAATTATAAACGCATACACCACACAGCAACCAACAAACTTTACGAGATTCACCCTACCATAAAAACAGCGGCGGCACGGTGGCTAAGTGGGTAGCACTGTCGCCTCACAGCAAGAAGGTCCTGTGTTCGATCTGTTTGATCCCCAGGTGGGGCGGTCCGGGTCATGCTAGTGAGGTGAATTGGAGACACTAAACTGTCCATGACTGTGTTTGATTTAACCTTGTGAACTAATGAACCTTCTGTAATGAGTAACTACTGTTCCTGTCATGAATGTAACCAAAGTGTAAAACATGACATTAAAATCCTAATAAACAAACAAACCATAAAAACAGATAAAGCCCAATACCCCAAAAAACGATGGGAACAACATATATACACAAAATGCTGCAAAGGACACACCAAATTGACTCATATCTACTTGCTAAATAGAGACCAGGCCCCCCCCTTGCCCGTTCTGTGTATCAAGAACATCTATTAAACACATCCTCTATTCATACCAAAAGATCTAAGCAGCATCAGAACAAAATTCTACAATACGAACAGCAACAAGGAAATCTTCACCTCAGTACCCTCCTCAAAAACTGCTTACATTCTTGGAAGCACTTGCACTTAAAAACGCCATATAAGGAAATATGAGGGGAAAAAACATTTAAAACTGTAAACCCTTATTTTTAAACAATCTCTCCAACCACCATACACACAAGTAAAGAAAGCAAATTGTCCCACTTCTTTGATGTTTGAAAACTGTATCTATTAGCTAGCAATGATGATAGCAATAGCAGCTGACATGGCGTTAAGAATTAAACAACAACCTTTTGACTGAACTAAATGCTTGGCTTTCTAAATTCTTGGAACATGAAATACCCCTCACAAACAGTGATTGGAGATGTCCTTGTGCCTAAGTTCCCAGGAGCCATTTTGCTAAGTGGGACTTACATTATCATAGCTGCACCACCATACAACCCACTGAGCAGTAAATTATGATGATCAGTTGTTTTTTATTTGTCCTAATTCACACTTTTTTTAACATTATTTTTCTGTTTTTTTAAACAATCTGAGACAATGAAATGACTAAAATAATGTAGTATCAAATATTCAAAACTAGGATTACAAAGGCTTAAAAGCTGCTGCTGATGTGTCAAACTGGAAGCACCGGTTTTAATATGATGTGTTCTGTGTGTAGATCTGTATCACCAGGTCATTCCTCAGTCTCCTGTGGTGGAACGTCTGATGCAGCGGCTGATGGAGCTGCTGGGTCGTGAAGCGGAGCTTCAGCAAGAGCTGCTACAGGTGCTGGGAATCCTCGACACACTTTTTGCCTCTCTGACCCCAAAGAAGGAGGTAATGGGTCCTGCAGCAGCATCTCCCATCATGCAGGGGCCTCAGCTCCAGGCAGTCTGAGTTGGACCGGGACTCTTTACCTTGTAATGGACTAGAAAGACGGTGCTGAACTTTTACAGACTGAGAGTTGACTGGCACACGAGACTCGAGGTTCAAAGCCAGACACCAGCTATGGGACTTCATATTTGAGATGATTATGAGAGATGATCACTGTTTCAGTGTTTGGTCAGGATTTTACTGACCTTTACTGAGTATTTGCAGATGTTTTGTATGTCCATATAAAAATATCTTCTCAACAGTGTTGCCTTGTCTCTTGTTTACATATTATTCATTTTGCATCGCAGAGATGTGTGAGATGCACATGTGATATGGCCAAAAGATGTGGACACCCCATATTATCAACTGTAGGTGTTTCAGTCAGACCCATTGCAACCACGGAATTTATCACATCAATGAATGAATGAACTGGTAGCAACTGTTTACAGAAGGTCCTTTTTTGATTTAGCATCACTGTGCCCCTGTGCATGAAGCCAAGTTTATTATAGCAAGCCTTCCTAGAAAAGTGGATTCTGATAGAGCTGCCTGGAGGAACCAACTCTATGTTAATGCCCATGGCTTTAGAATGGGTTTTCCAACAAGCTCATGGTCAGGTGTCCACATACTTTTAGCCATCTCATTTATCAAATAAATTTGTTAGTAAGGACACAGCAGTCTATAAGACCATGAGTCTTTTTGAAAACCTAGTGAGCTGTCTTGTTGCCTAGTGCCTACCTAGGCAGAGGATTTTAGTAAGTTATCAACATATAAGGTTATTTAGACATTACTTAGACAGCGATTATAGCGATTACATCACCACAGTTTCACTTACTGATTCAAACCAATGGGCTGAGGCAGCACAACCCGCTAGCATGCCAGCTAACATCTCCCTCCCTGTATTGAAAAGGGTTAAATTGTCAAAAGCCTGAATTTGCAAATAAATGACACTTGTACACTTTAATTCAAAAATGAGAATTTATTATTTACATTTAAAAGAACTCATATTTGTAATTTTTGTGAGAAAAGTTGTGCTGCACTCAATGCTGGGATTGCCTTCACCGCTAAGGAAGCACTGCATGCTCCCTCGTTATTCAGTTGGTGTATTAAAGCTGCATACACAATATTACTCAATCAGAATTACTAATAAGGAAATTAGGGTGGCACAGTGGCTAAGTGGGTAGCACTGTTGCTTCACAGCGAGAAAGTCCTGGGTTCGATCCCCAGGTGGGGTGGTCTGGGTCCTTTCTTTGTCGAGTTTGCATGTTCTCCCTGTGTCTGCGTGGTTTTACTTCGGGTGCTCCGGTTTCCTCCCACAGTCCAAAGACATGCAAGTGAGGTGAATTGGAGATAAAAAATTGTCCATGATTGTGTTCAAAATAACCTTGTGAACTGCGGAACCTTGTGTAATGAGTAACTACCGTTTCCTGTCATGAATGTAGCCAAAAAGTGTAAAACATGACGTTAAAATCCTAATAAACAAACAATAAGGAAATTAAAGGTTATGCTGCAAATTTAAATGCCATTATAGGAGTTTCGGCACCACCATATTAATCAAACTTATAGAAGAACTCATGTTCAGCTTGTCTATATTGCTACATAAGGTGTTTCTCATATTCCTCTTGACAGTAGCCTATTGATTTTCTATGGGATTTTGGTCCGGAGAGTTGGCCAATCAAGCAGTCAGTACACCATTTGGTAGTAGTTTTGGCACTATTGGCAAGTGTCAATTCCTTCTGAAAAAGGAAACCGGCATCTTCATAAAGCTTGTCAGCAGATGAAAGTATGAAGTGCTCTGAACTCTCCTGGTAGACAGCTGTGTTGACTTTGGACTTGGTAAAACACAGTGGAACAACACCAGCACTTAACATAGCACGTTCAAATATCACAACTTGGACAACAACACCACACTGGACTTCAGACACCTTGGATTCTGTGCCTCTTCACTCTTCCTTTAGCCTCTAGGACCATGATTTTGCAGTTCTTTTTTCTCCTTGACCCAGGTAAGATGCTTCTGATGTTGTATCTGGTTCAGGAGTGGCTTGATATTTGAAATGTGGCAGTTATAGTCCCTTTCTTGGAGACATCTTTGTGTGGAGGCTTGTGATGCACCAACACCAGCCTCTGTCCAGTCCTTATGACACTTTTTCAAGTTCTTAAATCGACTTTTTTTGACAAAGCTCTAAATGCTGTGGTCATCCTGTTGCTTGTACATGTTTTCCTACCACATTTCCCCGTTTCAGTCAACTTTCCATTATTGTCCTTTGATACAACACTATGTGAACAGCCAGCCTTTTCAGCAATGACCTTTTGTGGCTTATTATCACTACCGTCTTCTGGACAACTGACAAGAAGTCTTGCCCATGATTATGGCTGCATGTGCTGAACTAGACATCATTTATACTATTTGAATAGCAATTTACTGAAACAGCTAAATAAAATATTCTAATGATTTGAGATTCTGATCATGAGCTGTAAGTCATTCTGATCTGCAGTAAAATGCCTAAAGTGTAATATGCATTACATATGTGACAGTTTTTTGTTTTTTTTCAATTACATTCTAATCAAAATGAACTTTTTCATTAAATTCAAATATTTTATATGCACCTGTACACTGAGAATTCAGAAAGACACATGCTGCCATCAAGGTGACTTCTTTTTTTAGGTAGTCCATTATTATCTCAGCAAGATGATACCAGGCAGCGTTCTGCACAGACTATAACAGCGTAGCTACAAAGACACAGAGTGCATGTGCTTGATTGGCCTGCCGTTCAGATCTGTCTCCTATTCAAATGGTACAGCATCATGAAGCGGACAATCGGACAGTGGCAACTTTGAATTGTTGAGCTGTGAATGGTCAATTCCACTTGCAAAACAGCAACAATTAGTGTCCTCAGTTACCAAATGAATAAAAGGAGTAATTAATAGAAGAGGTGATGTAACACTGGGGTTAATATTCACCTTTCCCAACTTTTTAGGGGTATCTTTTATTTGTACCTTTGTCAGTTAAAAAAATTAATTCTTCTTAATAAAGTGTAGGATCTAATAAATTAACATGTTATAAATAGTAAAAAAAAAAAAAAAACATTATAAAGGGTTTTTTGACTTGCTTTCGATTTCTTTCAAGGCTTGAAAGAGAAGCCACTTCTTCCAAATCAGAGGGGAAATGAAACTGTGCTATATTTGAGAAATGACTGTGCAAGTTACATGTCTGAATTTAACACCATTTACATGTTTGTTAGTTATATACATGGTGTGGATCTGTGGTCCAGACCGAGACTGCGAAACTACTCAAGTGTGATGAAAACTGGTTAATGCTGAAACTAAAAGGAAATAATGTGTTATCTGAAAACTGTGTATACTCTGTAGCATATTAAAACATTGTTTGTCAGAAGCCTGAATAATTTTGAATAAATGACAATATTTTTAAACTAGCTTTAAATTAAAAATTGTGGGATAAATAAATAACATAAAGAAGTCTGATATAAAGTTTTATATGTAAAATTATGTATTGTGTCCTTGTTTTTAACAATTATATGAATTCATTTTCAAACATAATTCATATACCATCAATAAAATTTACACAAACAATGATAAACAGATTTTAAAATTATTTACATTTACATTGACTGGGTAGTGCAAATGTTCCCTTTCACTTTAACTCAGATACAGTTTGACACATTGAACTCTGGTGGTGTTGTGGTCTATTACGCTAGCTACTGGCCAACTGGGTGTATACACTGATGTACTTAGCTGTGTCTGGGGTATGGCCAAAGCCCTGCAACTGATTGATGCCCTGTTTTACAAAGAATTTTGCTCTCAGACTTATGATATGGAAGGTAGGAGATGAGTCAGCATTCATTCAAAAAGAGTTGCAGGAGGTTCCTAAAGAAACCTGAAACAATAATTACACAATAAACAGTCTAAAGTGAACTGCATGCACCAATATGTTAAGGTAAGTTCTCTTTTCATGTTTAAAAAAAGATGTTTTATCACATGTTCCCAAGAACCTCATACTTACAGTAAAGAAAGGAGCATCATGATACGGGCTGCTTCTCTGTAACTAGTATAGTACAGGGTGTCTCAAAAGTAAGGAAATGCCCATATAAAATAAAAAATAGTTGGGTAGACGGTGATTCTGTTTAAGTCCCAAGCTCTGGGGAAGGGGGAACCTGTTAAGCCACGTCACCAACATGGCAACCATCTTCCATGCCTCTATCTTGGATTCAGCTTCAGTTTTTCACATGGGAAGGTAGGTGTGTGACACTTCAAATTGGTAGAGAATTTCACCAAACAGTGATGTGCTTTATGTTGCTGTAACATTATTAGTTCTCGTGTTCAAAAAGCTGAGACAAAAAAGTTAAACACTGAGACACCCTGCTCATTAAAAGCCTTCAAAGAAAACATAAATGGAGTAATAGTAATAAAAAAAAAAGTCATAGTAAGTGCAAAAGCCATTTTGAAATCCATCACGTCAAGAAATCCATCATATTTTATACCATATGTGGCTTATTGTAGGAACAGTGGAATCCTAGTAGTTAGAGCTTTGGGCTATCAATTGAAAGGTTGGGAGTTTGAATCCGGGCTCTGCCATGCTGCCACTGTTGGGCCCTTGAGCAAGGCCCTTAACCCTCTTAGCTTCAGAAGCACCGTACAATGGCTGACCCTGTGCTCTGACCCCAGCTTCCAAACAAGCTGGATACACGAAGAATGAATTTTGTTGTACAGTACACCTGTATATGTATATATGACAAATAAAGGCATTCAATCATTCTAAAAGCCACATGAAATCTAGCATGTCAAGAAATCCATCATATTTTATACTTTATGTGGCCTAAATGTGATTAGGAAAGGTTTAATTTAGTATGATTTTGCATAAGATATTATTTATGTTGAACATAAATCAGATTTTAAATTATATCAGATTGGAGCTGCTTGTTAGATGCTTCAAATCAAACACGAGAAATTAATGAATTAACTCAGAACGAGTTGGTATGACTTCAGGCTTGAGTACGTGGCAATTTTGAACCAATCAGATAATCCGCTTGGCCATAAGTGGACCAATAATATCCTTGCACAGGGCGCGTAGGTAGAGGCGGGACTATACTGTATATTAATTTGATTGGTCAATGCTCCTGTTTTCCACAGGAAGGGTCTCTAAAGTTAACAGTTTACATCCGCATCTTTCAGCAACGCAACACCGGTGTGCAGAAAGTGAACTGAATATTGGTAAGTTTATCAGCTGCTCTAGGTCATTTCTTAATTTTAATCATCTGCATGTTGCTTTTATGTTTAATTTTATGTAATTGTGTGAGTAAATTCTGTATAGGCAGCTAAACAGCAGCGGGGGAGAATTTGAAAGCTTAAATATCGCTCTGTAGCTTGTTATTAACAATAACAGTGTTCCGTACATCACGTCACTGAATTGTTTTTGTTTGTTTTGTCAAATCCAAAACACGTAGCTACAGAAGTGTGTAAGATTGGTAAAATGTCCTAAATAACGGTGAAATTACGTTGGATACATTAAACACTGTTACTTTTAATTCACTTTATGGCCAAAAGTATTTGGACATCTGTCCTAATGGTTGACCTCTAGTGACCTCACCTACTGCTAACAGGTGTATAAACTTCATTTTATTAAATATACTGTATGCACGTAATCCTGTGGCGTCAGTTTAGGGATGTTCCAACACGACTCAAGCATAAAAAAGCAAGGTTATAAATGCTCTTTTGACCAAATGGGCTCAAATTCCTACAGACACACTGCCAAATCATGGGAATCCTTGTTTTTAAAGCTGTTGGATAATTGCAACTCATGTTTTAGATGGTTTTTTCCTCATAACTTTTCTCATCCTAAATTATCTCTGTCCCAGCATTTTTTGAGTCTTTGCATTGTTGGTTTTTTTAATATACAGATCAAAGTGGATTTACAAATCATACACATACTGTTGCAGCCATACATTAAGTTTTGTACATACATTATATGACTAAACGTTTGACAAAATGAGCATGAATTCTACTGCAAAAATTTGTGGAAAGCTATTTCAGTAGAGTGGAAACTTCATATAATAGCTCTATGAATTAATTTATGTTCAGATAACCACATACATTTGCCGGTATAGTGTATGTTTATACTACACAGTGTATTGACAAATGTGGGGGTGGTGCTCGGGTGGCACAGCGATAAAGTATGCTTGCCCACCAGGGGGTTTAAATCAGCGGCGTGGGACAGACATGATAGGCTAGTGTCCGTTTGGGGGGGGTCACTAAGAGTGTGTGTGTTTATCATGACAAGTTGTACATACCATGGGAACTTGGAATGTTTTTGTCAATATACTTTGAAGTAGGGCTGGGCGATATATAGAGATTTTATAAAATATCGATATATTTTCATACGCGATATAAGATAAGACAATATCGCATATATCGATATAGATGTTGCGTTCCAGTTAGATCAGACAGTTCGTCTTTCTCTTCTCCCAGTTTGTCTCTGCACATGTTCACCTGCCCCGCCCCTCTCCCTCACTGCCCCGCCCCTCTCCCTCACCTGCCCCGCCCCTCTCCCTCACTGCCCCGCCCCTCTCCCTCACCTGCCCCGCCCCTCTCCCTCACTGAACACAACTCGCCCCTCCCCACCGCTTCACCAGTAATTCCTGCAGGCAGCGATAGCATGGAGACGGATAAAGACGTGACAGAAGCTATCGAGGAGGAGCTGCTTACTAAAATGAAAAATAATGACTAATTTTGGAATTATTTGAAGACGGTTCGAATTCAAAGTGTCAGATGAGCAGCAGAATAATGTATTCTGTAGAGAACGCCGAAAACAAGTCCAGACAAAAGGTTCCAGCTCCGTGTACCTTCATTCGTTTTTCACTTCAAATCCCAAAGTTAAAAAACAAGAAAACGAGTCGTTATTTGTTTTAAAAACCAACACAAGCGCATGCACGCGCTGACATGCACGTATTTACTTCACATTAAGTGTTGAGAAAGTAATAATAACGTAACGGTGCGTCTCCTGTTGTTCTGACTCTTGTGTTTGTATATGTGATGTGCATATATTTGCTCTATCTGTAAATGCAAATATTATGGGGAGTGATTTCTGTACTGGATGTTGTACGTGGTTGTTTATACTGGACGATCGCCCGACGTCCGACACGTCATTTATTTATTTATCTTCTATTATAGTATTTCTTGTTGTCGGCCAATAAACAACCAAACATTATTAAATTGCATGAACTAACTCTGCAGTAAACAAGGAGCAAACAGCAATTAAACAACAAATAAAGCTGTTAAATAATAATAAAGTGCATGAAGAAGAACGCTGATTAAAATGCATTAAATGTTGTAATAGTTACACAGTAACATGAACGATTAGTTCTGCCTGTATTACAGAACTGAGTTCTATACAGTAAAAGAAAATATTAATGTAAATGTTTGTTGTGGCGACATATACATAAAATAATGTTTAAAGTCCAAACATGGGGGGGTGGGGGGTTAACGAGGGGTTTACTTTAACGGGGTTTTACTTTTAATGTCACACAAGCTCAGCCGGAAACCGTGTCATTCCGACATCTTCCCTACACACTCGCTCCCTGCGCCCTATCGTACACTTAACATTTTTAAAGGGCCAGACAATATATTTGTAATTCACATTACACAACAGGAGATGCCTTAGAAAACAACTTTTTTTTTTCTTAGAATAGCTCTTTTTTTTTTTTAAGGAAAAATAATTCTTGTGTGAAGCTTCCCCAGCATGAATATTAATAAAAGTGCCTGTAAAAAAATTGGAACATGTAGCTTTGTCTCAGAAGTGTCTTTTTGTTATTACCTTATGGGATAAAAAAATATCGAGATATATATCGTATATCGCCATTCAGAAAAAAATATCGAGATATAATTTTTGATCCATATCGCCCAGCCCTACTTTGAAGCCCATGCGGTAATACCTATCACAAACATGTAATGACTTTTGATGCTGTGTTGTCTGAGGGTTTGATAGTTATGGCCATTTAGTAAGGGTTTTCAACCTTGTCCTTTGACCTAAACACAGATTTGATTTTTTTAATCTTTTGAAGATATTATACATTGTATATGGTGAACTGGCAAAATAAATCTGTAGTTGCATGTTAAGGAATGTTGTTCTTAAACTTTTGGAAGACTTTGATTATACATTTTTGACAAATCTTGCTTATAGAGGACTAGGTTTTTTCTGAATAATTTTTTAAAGGCATGGCTTGCAACCAATGTTTTATTTTGCTTCAATACTATTTGTCAGGGTTACATATGTCACCTACTATACAGTGGGGCCAAAAAGTATTTAGTCAGCCACTGATTGTGCAAGTTCTCCTACTTAGAAAGATGAGAGAGGTCTGTAATTTTCATCATAGGTACACTTCAACTATGAGAGACAAAATGAGAAGAAAAAAAATCCAGGAAATCACATTGTAGGATTTTAAAATAATTTATTTGTAAATTATGGTGGAAAATAAGTATTTGCTCACCCACAAACAAGCAAGATTTCTGGCTCTCACAGACCTGTAACTTCTTCTTTAAGAAGCTCTTCTGTCCTCCACTCGTTATCTGTATTAATGGCACCTGTTTGACCTCGTTATCTGTATAAGAGACACCTGTCCACAGCCTCAAACAGTCAGACTCCAAACTCAACCATGGCCAAGACCAAAGAGCTGTCGAAGAACACCAGGAAGAAAATTGTAGACCTGCACCAGGCTGGGAAGAGTGAATCTACAATAGGCAAGCAGGTTGGTGTGAATAAATCAACTGTGGGAGCAATTGTAAGAAAATGGAAGACATACAAGACCATTGATAATCTCCCTCGATCTGGGGCCCCACGCAAGATCTCATCCCGTGGGGTCAAAATGATCATGAGAACGGTGAGCAAAAATCCCAGAACTACACGGAGGGACCTGATGAATGACCTGCAGAGAGCTGGGACCAAAGTAACAAAGGCTACCATCAGTAACACACTACGCCGAGAGGGACTCAAATCCTGCAGTGCCAGGCGTGTCCCCCTGCTTAAGCCAGTACATGTCCAGGCCCGTCTGAAGTTTGCCAGAGAGCATATGGATGATCCAGAAGAGGATTGGGAGAATATCATGTGGTCAGATGAAACCAAAATGGAACTTTTTGGTAAAAACTCAACTCATCGTGTTTGGAGGAAGAAGAATGCTGAGTTGCATCCCAAGAACACCATACGTACTGTGAAGCATGGGGGTGGAAACATCATGCTTTGGGGCTGTTTTTCTGCAAAGGGGACAGGACGACTGATCCGTGTTAAGGGAAGAATGAACGGGGCCATGTATCGTGAGATTTTAAGCCAAAACCTCCTTCCATCAGTGAGAGCATTGAAGATGGAACGTGGCTGGGTCTTCCAGCATGACGATGATCCCAAACACACTGCTCGGGCAATGAAGGAGTGGCTCCGTAAAAAGCATTTCAAGGTCCTGGAGTGGCCTAGCCAGTCTCCAGACCTCAACCCCATAGAAAATTTGTGGAGGGAGTTGAAAGTCTGTGTTGCCCAGCGACAGACCCAAAACATCACTGCTCTAGTGGAGATCTGCATGGAGGAATGGGCCAAAATACCAGCTACAGTGTGTGCAAACCTGGTGAAGACTTACAGGAAACGTTTGACCTCTGTCATTGCCAACAAAGGTTATGTTAAAAAGTATTGAGTTGAACTTTTGTTATTGACCAAATACTTATTTTCCACCATAATTTACAAATAAATTCTTTAAAAATCCTACGATGTGATTTCCTGGATTTTTTTTTTCATTTTGTCTCTCATAGTTGAAGTGTACCTATGATGAAAATTACAGACCTCTCTCATCTTTCTAAGTAGGAGAACTTGCACAATCAGTGGCTGACTAAATACTTTTTGGCCCCACTGTACATATAAACATACAGTTCCTGACTGTAGCCCTGTCGCTCTGTACACTGTCACACCCTCCCCCATATTCCGCTTAATCAAAAGAGACCCAATAGGACCCCTGTGGTCTAATCATATCTGCTGCATTTAACACATGAAGTATGAGTAACTATCATTAGCCTGCCATTTAATATATTCCTGAATTAATACAAAATGGACCTTGCCATTCATATTTTTTGGTGGTGGTCCTAAAGCGTGTATAGCCATATCTTGATTGTTGGACAGTATAATTCTGTGCTTGTATGTTACACTGACCTATTGACATCACCAACTGTTTTTCTTATTTTCTAGATATTCTGTGGCTTGGATTTCAGAAAGGATGGAGCTGAGAACATTACTGCTGTGTATTGCACTGTGTGTGATTCATGCCTCTAGTAAACCAATGGAGAAGAAGGACCGTGTCCATCAGGAGGTTCCTCTCAGCAGCAAGGAGCATCATGATGATGAGAATTTTGATTATGACCATGAGGCTTTTCTCGGCCAGGAGGAGGCTAAGACATTTGACCAGCTAACTCCAGAGGAGAGCAAAGAGAGACTTGGGTATGAATACATTGTTCAACACAACATGATCAAGTATCAACACAAGTATCAAGTAGATTCACACTGTGTCCCACGCGTTCCTCCACTACTCATGCTGGTGTCTCAACTGGCAGTTACTGCTGTTGCAGCAGCAATAAGAAAAAATCCTGTCTGGACTTCCCTCCTTTTGACATGGTCAATTGTGTCTGAGGCACTGCTAAGACTATAATTTAAAACTCAGACACTATGATATAATTATAATAACAAAAATCTAGAATTGCTTTATTTGTCATATATACATATACACATGTACAGTAAAATTAAATGATTTTCTTACACATTCCAGCTTGTTTGGAAGTTGTTTGGCACCTCTGAAGCTCAGAGGGTTAAGGGCCTTGTCTAAGGGCCCAACAGTTACTGCATGTAGAGCTATCAAACCTAACGATTGCTAGCCCATGTCTGTATTAGACTGTGGCAACACCCCAGCATACCATTGTTTTTAATAATAAACAAATTAGCTAACATTTTGCCAAATTAGAAAGGGATGTGAAAGTGTGAAGGTGTGGTTTTGAACATTTTAAATGCCCTTAAAGTGTGGTCAGTGTCCAAAAGAGGCTGAGAACACACCGAGAGGCTGCACCATTTTTTGAAAAGCATAACATTTAATAAGTTTTTCTCTCTTTTCTCAGTATCATTGTTGATAAGATAGATGAGGACCATGATGGCTTTGTTACTGTTGAGGAGATGAAGAACTGGATCAAGCATGCTCAGAAGCGCTGGATCTACGACGATGTAGATCGGCAATGGCTGGCTCACGATCTCAATTCTGATGCTTTTGTGTCCTGGGAGGAGTACAAGAATGCTACATATGGCTACATTCTTGGTATGTGCATGTTCACAGATCGTGATGATGATGAGGACGAGAATGATGATGATGTGTTTGTGTGCAGATGATTCAGATCCAGAGGATGGGTTTAACTACAGGCAGATGATGACCAGAGATGAGAGACGCTTTAAAATGGCAGACGAAGATGGTGATTCGCTGGCAACTAAAGAAGAGTTCACAGCCTTCCTTCATCCAGAGGAGTATGATTATATGAAGGATACTGTAGTCTTGGTATGTCTGACAGACTAATTCAACCATACAGCCAGTTTGGATGAGGTTATATACAAGCCCAGATCAGAAAAAGTTGGGACAGTAGTGAAATTCAAATTTTAAAATGTATTTAATTTGTAATAAATGTATATTTATTTATTACTTTTATTCCATTGCATGAACCCAAGATATTTTATGTTTGGTCTGGTCAACTTCATTTCATTCGGTAATATACCTCCATTCCTGCATTTTAACCTTGTAACACATTCCAAAAAAAGTGGGATGGTAAAAAAAAAAAAAAAAATACCACTTTATAATGCTGCCATTCCTTCTTAAAACCAAGCACTGAAGTGTCACATTTTTCGTTTCAAAATTCTCCACACATTCTCTATTGGAGAGAAGTCAGGACTGCAGACAGGCCTTTCCAGTACCTGTACTCTCTTTTTTTTTTTCCGCAGCCATGCCTTTGTACTGTGTGCAGAATGTGGTTTTGCATTGTCTTGTTGAAAAATACATGGACGTCCCTGGAACAGATGCTGTCCTGAAGGCAGCATATGTTTTAAAATCTCAATGTATTTTTCTGCATGAATGCTGCCATCACAGAAGTGTAAATAAGCTTTGCCAAGGGAACGAAAACACCCCCACACCATAACAGACCCTGGCTTTTGGGCCTGTTACTGATAAACATATGGTCCTTTTCATTTTTGGTCTGGAGCACACATCATCCATTACTTTAAAAATAAGATCTGAAATACTGATTTGTCTGACCACAGTAGACATTTCCTCTGTGTGATGGTCCATCCTAGATGCCTCCAAGCCTAGAGAACTAAATATTGTTTCTGGACATGTTGTTTCTGTTAACATAAGGCTTCTTTTTTTACAGCAAAGTTTTAAGTAGGATTTGTGAATGTAACTCAGTATTGTAGTGCTTGATAAAGACTTGCCAAAGTGATCTCTTGTCCATGTGGTTATATCATCTATTGATGAATGACGGTTCTTAATGAATTGCCGTCTGAGGGATTGAAGATCACAAGTGTTTACATTAGGTCTAGACATTTATAGCTTTTGCTGGTGGTTGATGGTTTTACTTTCTCATGTATAGGAGACCATGGAGGACATTGATAAAAACGGAGATGGATTTATCGATCTAGATGAGTATATTGGTAAGTGCCCTGAAGGAGAACATTTCCTCACAAGTCCTCACAGTAGAGTTTCACTGTAGTAAAGTCTCACTTAACTCTCTTGTTTACGCAGGTGATATGTACAGTCAGAATGGAGACTCGAATGAGCCAGAGTGGGTGAAGACAGAGAGGGAGCAGTTCACAGAGTTCAGGGATAAAAACAAAGATGGGCGCATGGATAAAGAGGAAACGAAAGACTGGATTCTGCCGTCTGACTACGACCATGCAGAGGCTGAGGCCAAACATCTGGTTTATGAATCTGATTCAGATAAGGTGAGTTTTATTGATTTTTGTATTAAGAAAAATTCTTTGGTACCTACACATGAACCAGATTACTACTGGTTGTCAGTTGTCACACATGTAACCTTATTTAGCCTGTCTTTATGGAGCTGACCAGTGTAGGGAAAATGGGCAGGTTGTTTCACAGAGCGTAGTATTGATGCCACATGGCTCCAGGACCCTTCTTAAAATATTCAGAAATATTGGTGCTTTGATCTTCAACTCCAGTGTCATTTGCTGCTATGAGTCTGAGAGAAACAGCCCTGCAAAACCACAGTCAGAGTAAGTTTCCACTTTATTGTGGGAGGAGCAAATTTATATAGACTGAGATAACGTGTACGTGAGATTGTGAACCTATGTCCAAGCTTAGTGGATTTTTAATGAGAGCAGAGAACAAAGAGAATTATTTACAAACGGCACAGAACCAAGTTCATGGTTAGGAATGTTGAGACGGGTTCTGTAGTTAGCTATTATTGAAATGAGCACCGCTGTTGTAACACAGAGATCAGAGGAAAAGGACAAGTTACTGAAAAAGGAAAAGTTTTTGGACACCTTGATATTTTACATAACAGACCTGAAGGGTCTGGAGCAGAAGTGCAAATGGGAAAGTGATCTTAGAATCAGAAATTCTTTGGCATAAGTACAGTGGAACCTCGATTTAACTGACCTTTATTTAACAGATTTCGGATGTAACTGACAAAATCTGGAAAACCAAATATCTTGTCCGATTGTTTAAAAATTCCAGTGAGAAGTGTACCAAGACCAGTAGTTCAGTAATTGTCTGATAGGCGCACATCTTTGTCTTTACATGAGTTATAGGCTTTGTTTTGCAGGGAGGCTCGCTTTGTTCTCACCTTTTTCTCTGTGTTTTTAATGCTTAATTTTTGCAAGTTCTAGTGCTTAGTTGTGCACCAGCTAACCACCAGCAGTGCTTTAGACTAAGAATAATAGATACTCTGACTCCCCATTATACGATCACAGCAAAAAAAAAAAAAAACATCTTCTCCACCGCACAAGGTAAATGAAATTTCTCCCCAGTAGTACAGTACACCAATTTTAATATTTATTTACAGGTTTTACACTACATATTCACATATCTATTTGTGTTGTTCATTGTACTGTTCATCATGTGTGCATGTTTAACACTTTACGGACCAGTGCACCCACCCTTTTAGTCCATTAAATCGAGGTTTTTTCGAGTTATTTTTTTTGATGATACTTGATGCTGGTGTCTTAATGGATTCTTATGTTCTAATTGCAGGATGAACGACTGACTAAGCAAGAGATTGTGGATAAATACGACTTATTTGTTGGAAGTCAAGCAACAGATTTTGGAGAGGCCCTAGTAAGACATGATGAATTTTAAGCTCTGAACTGCTGCATATGAAGAAAAATTGACTATATTTATTTTATGATTCCTTGTATGGGATCGCAACCTTCCAACACTAAATGTTTACAGTAAGTTTTCTAGTTCTGGAAATAGAAATGATCCACTGTTAGTTAACTTTTATGTTAGATGTTTTACTTTTATTCCTAGTTAATAACTGCATAACTTACTGTGTATGGTAAATGTACTATTCATTAAGAGAGTTCATGTTTAAGCGTTTATATGAGTGTTTATATACTGTATACTGTATATGTATAGTATGTGGAAACCCCCTATAATTACTGAGCTCAGGTTATTCAGCCACTAATCAAGTATATAAAGTGAATATGTTTTTTAATTTTTGAAAAAAAATACTTCCTTCCTGTTGCTGTATGACCGTACCTCAGTGCACAAAGCGAGCTCCATAAAGACATTGTTTGACCAGTTTGGTGTTAGGAAACTCCTTCACATAGCCTTCACTTTAACCTCAATGGCTGTATGGACACGTTCCCTCAGACAAATAAGCAGCAGTAACTCAGTGGTTAAAGTGCTAGACTAGCAATTAAAAGGCTGCTGGTTCAAGCTCTACCACTGCCAGGTTGGCCCTTCAAACCCTTGAGCAAGGCCCTTAACCGTTCCATTGCTTGGATTGTATATGGTCACAGTAAGTTGCTTGTAGAAACAATGGAGCCAGTAATATTCGCAATAGGAGAGAGGGCTGTGGGACTCCATATTAATGGCAATGATTTAAGAATAGGATGTCCATTAAGCTGGTTAGTTTGACCACATAATCACTGTTTGAAAATTGTGGGGGTTTTTTAAGTATATGAAAGTGCTTCTCAACCTTTGAGTTAAGTATTGAGAATTACCATTTTATATATATGGAGTGCCTCCCATACCCATGACGACATGAATAAATGTTCTTTCTATTTGATGTGACCGTTATAGGTAACATGTTAACCAGCATGGGTGGGAATTTGATGGCAAGTATGTTGACCCCTCTTGTAATTATTTAGATATTTCAGCCAAGTACCTCTCAAATTTATGGCAGCTGTTTGGGGAAATTGACTCTGTTCCAGTGTTTACTAAAGGAAAGCGAGGTCCAATTTAAATAGTTGGTGTGCCGAGCCTTGACCTCAGCCCAATTAAAAACCTCTTGATGAAATGGAATATAGATTATAGGAATATAGGAATACAGATTCCCACAGAAAAGTGGAAGCTATAATAAAAATGGGAAGGTTTAACTCCATATCAATGACAATGCTTTTGGATTGGGATGTCCATGGTCATGGTCGGGTGTCCATATACCTTTGGCCATTGTGAATGTGTAAACAGTATTATTGAATTTATATGTCAAGGATTTTTTTTACTTTAGCTTTATATAGGAAAGTGGCATTCTGTGGAACTAGCACATCTTGTAGATTGTTTTTTTTAATCTTGGGGTGGGGGGAGGGATTTTTGTGGGGTGTTTACAATTTTGAGCCCTTTAAATTGACTGAAAAAGGTGAGAACAATGTGGATGTTGTACGAAACTATTATGTTTGGTAATGTTTGATGCATGTTGTAAAATCAGATGTAGGATTGTTAGTGAAAGTAATATTTTGAAAGTTGAAATTGCCTTGACACTACGGTAAACTATAGAGAATATTTTTATAAAAACTCATTGTTTGTATGCAAAATATACTTACTGATCACTTTATTAGGTACACATTTCAGCTACATTCATTCTTTACCTGTATTTAATGGGACATTCCTCCCCCTCATAGGACCCCTACTGACCAGCTGTTGTTTGAGTGGTGGACCGTTCATAGCACTGCAATGACACAAACATGGTAATGACACTGTTGTGTGTGCTGTATTAGGTGCAGCAGTGTTGTTGGCATTTAAACATCTTAATGTCAATGCTGGCGCAAGAATAGTGCTCCAGCCAAAAAAATTACAGTCAACAGCATCCTGTATCAGAAAGGGTCCACTAATAAAAGACTAGAGGATGATTAACAAACAGTGTGCATGAAAAAAAGAAAATGGTTAACCCACAACGAGTACTAACATGGTATGTGCTCTTAATAAACACACCCTACCATGCCCGTGACATTGCAGTGACTGGAATGGTCCACTACCCAAACAACATCTAGTCAGTGGATGTCCTATGTTTGTCTGTTTTTGACTGATAAATCAAAATGGTACAGGGTTGTGATGAACAGAGTAACAAGGGCAGTCAGTAAGTGTGTTCCAACAAATTCATCTATGGTAAGTGCAGCTTATAAAACAAGCAATGTATGTACATACCACATAGGTGTACCTAATAAAGTGCTTAGTGTAAGTGTGTACCAGCAATAACCACTACCATACCACACACAGTCCTGCAGTAATAGATTAATGCAGTAATGGAGATATTGGTCCTTGCACTTCACAATTTACTGATGTAAATTATGTGTTTGCTTTCCCCAAAGTGCCTTGTCTTCCTTTTTTTTTTTTTTTTTTTTTTTTTTTTTTTTTTTTGTCTGTATGGATGCTTGAACCCTAGCAGACCTCTCACTTTTGAATACCCTGTACATAGTGTTTGTTAAACATCACGTTGTACATTGTGTGTAGTCTGTCAGTGTAAATACAGAACAGGTTCTTCAGAGAAGCTTTTTACAATAAAATATGTCTAAAAGAATTCTGGTGGTTAAATGAACTGGCTTTAAAATGTTACCTACAGGATTGTGGAGGTGATCAGATGTACTGAAGCTATTAGTAAATTCAATGGTCTTTAGTCTCTGCTCTTCACCAGTCTTTAATGACATATCAGGGAGTGGATAAATGAGGAATATCTTTATGGTCCTGCTTTTTTACTGTTTTATCATGGTCCAGTGTTACAGGGAAAGCAGAAATACACCCTGAAAGAGTCACCAATCCATCACAGACAATCACACTCACGTATTTAGTCATTTAAACCTTGAGGAATTAAGAGCATCCAATTTACTTTCTATTGTTTTTTTTTTTTGTTTAAAGAACCTTGGAGCTAGTGCTCACAGTGGTCTATTACACTAGTTCAGCACCGCTGAGATCTGGGTTTTAATCTGTCTTGCTATCAGCCAGCTGGGCATAGACACAGACATGATTGACCCTGCAATGGATTGGCACCATGTCAAGGGTATTCCTGCCTTGTACCCACGGCCTGCCGCAACCCTGACTAGTATAAAGCAGTTGAAATGAATGAAGAACCAGGTGGCAATTCATGTAGACACATACGGCCACTCACAGACAGTGATTGAAGGCAAGGTTTGACCTGAAGAATCAGCTTCAGCACCGTACCACCATATGAATAACCGCAAATGAAACAGGAGCTGGAAGTAAATGTACTTAAAGTAAATAAATGAGAATTCCAAACACAGCTATCGGTGAGTTTTATCTGGGTGATTTTTAACAAGCAGTATGTAGCTTATAAAAAAGCTCTGACAATCAGCATTTTAATATGTAAGATTATAAATCCAAAAGTGGCAACTAATAGAGCTCTAGTAGGGTCAAACAGTGGGTGGCAAAATTGCAGATGTACAGGTTCTTCTAAAAAAATTAGCATATTGTGATAAAGTTCATTATTTTCCATAATGTAATGATAAAAATTAAACTTTCATATATTTTAGATTCATTGCACACCAACTGAAATATTTCAGGTCTTTTATTGTTTTAATACTGATGATTTTGGCATACAGCTCATGAAAACCCAAAATTCCTATCTCAAAAAATTAGCATATTTCATCCGACCAATAAAAGAAAAGTGTTTTTAATACAAAAAAAGTCAACCTTCAAATAATTATGTTCAGTTATGCACTCAATACTTGGTCGGAAATCCTTTTGCAGAAATGACTGCTTCAATGCGGCGTGGCATGGAGGCAATCAGCCTGTGGCACTGCTGAGGTGTTATGGAGGCCCAGGATGCTTCGATAGCGGCCTTAAGCTCATCCAGAGTGTTGGGTCTTGTGTCTCTCAACTTTCTCTTCACAATATCCCACAGATTCTCTATGGGGTTCAGGTCAGGAGAGTTGGCAGGCCAATTGAGCACAGTAATACCATGGTCAGTAAACCATTCACCAGTGGTTTTGGCACTGTGAGCAGGTGCCAGGTCGTGCTGAAAAATGAAATCTTCATCTCCATAAAGCTTTTCAGCAGATGGAAGCATGAAGTGCTCCAAAATCTCCTGATAGCTAGCTGCATTGACCCTGCCCTTGATAAAACACAGTGGACCAACACCAGCAGCTGACATGGCACCCCAGACCATCACTGACTGTGGGTACTTGACACTGGACTTCAGGCATTTTGGCATTTCCTTCTCCCCAGTCTTCCTCCAGACTCTGGCACCTTGATTTCCGAATGACATGCAAAATTTGCTTTCATCCGAAAACAGTACTTTGGACCACTGAGCAACAGTCCAGTGCTGCTTCTCTGTAGCCCAGGTCAGGCGCTTCTGCCGCTGTTTCTGGTTCAAAAGTGGCTTGACCTGGGGAATGCGGCACCTGTAGCCCATTTCCTGCACACGCCTGTGCACGGTGGCTCTGGATGTTTCTACTCCAGACTCAGTCCACTGCTTCCGCAGGTCCCCCAAGGTCTGGAATCGGCCCTTCTCCACAATCTTCCTCAGGGTCCGGTCACCTCTTCTCGTTGTGCAGCGTTTTCTGCCACACTTTTTCCTTCCCACAGACTTCCCACTGAGGTGCCTTGATACAGCACTCTGGGAACAGCCTATTCGTTCAGAAATTTCTTTCTGTGTCTTACCCTCTTGCTTGAGGGTGTCAATGATGGCCTTTTGGACAGCAGTCAGGTCGGCAGTCTTACCCATGATTGCAGTTTTGAGTAATGAACCAGGCTGGGAGTTTTTAAAAGCCTCAGGAATCTTTTGCAGGTGTTTAGAGTTAATTCGTTGATTCAAATGATTAGGTTAATAGCTCGTTTAGAGAACCTTTTCATGATATGCTAATTTTTTGAGCTGTATGCCAAAATCATCAGTATTAAAACAATAAAAGACCTGAAATATTTCAGTTGGTGAGCAATGAATCTAAAATATATGAAAGTTTAATTTTTATCATTACATTATGGAAAATAATGAACTTTATCACAATATGCTAATTTTTTGAGAAGGACCTGTATTAGGTACAAAAACTGGATCTTTGATTAATATTTTAACAGCATTAAAAAAAATAACAAAACAAGTCATTTCAAGTGGAAGCTTACTGACAGGAAGGGGACAGCACAATGGCTTGGAGGGTAGCATTGTTGCCCTATAGTGAGAGAATCTTGCGTTCGATTCCCAGGTGGCACAATCCAGGTCCTGTCTGTGTGGAGTTTGTTTGTTCTCCCCATGTCCACGGGGGTTTGCTTCCTCAGTCCAAAGACATTTAAGTGAGATACACAATTTCCAAGGACAATGTTTGAGAGTGAACTTGATATATCATGTGTAACCTGTAACTACTTGTCTTGTCATTAATGTAACCAAATATGTGAAATATGATGTTAAAATACAAGTAAACAAACAAACTGACAGGAAAGAAAACACTTTACTGAACACTTTTTACATGCCACAAAAGTACAGCAAGAGAAATAACCACAGAATAGAATGAGCACTTCTTTAACCCAGTCTTAACAAAAAATATAGTTTGTACATTTCAGAAATGTACAAACGTACACATTTTTATTTTGTTTGCTTGAAGCATCTTTAGGTAATAGGGTTAAAATAAAAGATTAAATATGGACATATATCAATAATATTAATAATTAATAATGTCCATATTTAATAATTTATTATGACTATGGCTATGTGGCTATGTCTATGCTGAAGTCTTATGATTGATAGGTGCCCTGTCCAGGGTATTCCTGCCTTGCGTCCAATGTAACTTAGTGAAACTGGACCTGCCACGACCCTGATCAGAATAAAGTGCTTGATGAAAATGACTAAACGTTAGAGATGTAACGATGCACTGGAAGACAGTTAAAAATCGGTGCGCATGTGTCACGATTTTAATTGGTTGTTCATTTAAGATGAATCGATATTCACTTGAAACAGCAGAGGGCGCTGGCTCTATATTTTTTTTTACACAAAAAGTGAAACGTGCAGCATTATTATGCATAGTTTGTACCTACCTCGGAAATAAAAGGGCAATTTATTATTTAGATTAATTAAATATAAGCACAAATCCAGTATTTTATTTTAAATAGAAATAATAAAAGGAAACTTTGCCATAATTTGTCTTCAATTTCATTTTGTGGAAAAAATTTTATCGAAAACCCAGTATCATGAATCGTATCACACCGTGGGTCGAGTGTATCGTTACATCCCTACTAAATGTGATATAAAAACCTCAGTTATTGACTTATTTGCACTATATGGCAAAAGGCATATGGACACCACTTCTAGTAATTGAATTCTGAGTTTAGCCACACCCACTGCGAACAGGTGTGTAAAATTATTTACATGAAATAAATTATGTGCTTTCTACTTTGTGGAAACAGTTTGGGAAAGGCCCTTTTCCAGTATTACTTAGTTCCTATGTACAAAGCGAGGTCTATAAAGGCATGAAGAAAAACTCTAGTGTACTGCAAAGATCCCTGACCTCAACAATTTCACCTCAACACTTTTTTATTCAACATTAGTGCTTGTCCTGAATGGGCACAAAATCCCACATACCCACTTCAAAATCTTGTAAAAAGCCCCTCATAAGCCTTTCAAAAAAGTGCAGGCTGTTGTAGAAGCAAAGGCTCAACTAGATATCAATTCCTATGGCTTTTCAAATGGGGTGTCCACATACTTCGAGCCATATAGTGTATGTTTAGATTCATCTTTGTTTGTGGGGTTGGTTGTGCATCTGCATCTTTAACTCATACATTCTCCTACCAATTTCCTGCTTTGCTTCTTGTTCATTTTGACATCTGTGTTGCTTTGTAAATGATGTTCCAGATGTTTTCATCAAAGGAGATTGGTCTATTTCTGTATTGATTTGGTCTGAATTTGCTTTACCTAGAAACTTTTCTAAATAAGCATTTTCTGTACCTTGATTTTGGTTAGCTCTGTCCAGATCAGTGTTTGAAGTTTCCAATTCTGTTATGCCTATCTTTTTTTCAGGGATCATTTTCTCAGTATAGTCCAGTTTGACCAGTTGGGCATCTTCTACATCAGTGTTTTCTGTGTTCTTAACCAAACTTATTTGCTCATGGATTGGAATACTGGCCAATATTGGCCTCCTGTTTGACTCTAAACATTGAGATGCACAGTCTATTGCTTGCAGGCTCATGGTGTTCAGTGGTAGGCTGGTCTTGGAAGACTGGGATTTGTTACTGGCGTCCTGATCTCTGTGGGTGTAAAAACCCTGTTTGCCATGCAGAGCGAAGGTGGAGGCATCATAGCCACCAAATGCCTCATTATAATAGGAGACTTCTTCAACCAGGGGCAGTGGTTCACTCTGATTTACCTGTCAAACAGATAGTTATAGTTATTATAGTTATTGAACCAATTCCTAAACACAAGTATTTTACTACTATTGCATTTGTTATTTAATGAGCAATGTATGGCCGAAAGTATGTGGACACCTGACCATGAGCTCTTTGAACATTCTAAGACTGTGGGCATTAATAATTGGGAGAATTAACTGCTAGCTGGCAACTTTACAATTGTCTAGGCTGCAGCACTTTGTGACCATCTTGGAGGTGGCACATGCATGCGTTTGGGCAGAATGTTTTTGACCTTTTGGAAAAAGTTCAGACCATCTTTTATGAACAATTAACACAGAATTCCAGGTTGTTCACAGTCTCTCTCAACTGAATGCCTTGTCATAAAAGAAAATAACAGTTACTTACCAGATACTGAAACCGTCTGAGAGTCTTTGGAGAGAAACAGAGAGAGAGAATGATTACAATTAGATCATGTATATGTGATATGGCCAAAACTATGTGGACACACCTCCTAATTAGCTATACCCATTGATAACAGGTGTATAAAATCAATAAAATATAATGAATTATATGCTTTCAACTTTGTACCAACAATTTGTAAAGAGCCTTTAATTTCCTAGTATGAATGTTCATGGTTCATGGTTCAAGACATGGTTTGATACATATTTAACCCCCCTTACCTTAAAAGATATCATATTGATGTGTATAAAACAGAATAAAAATATACAACAGGAACTCTCAGTAAATAGAAAAAGAATATTTGAATATTTATTGGTACATTGGTACATTCAATCATTGGTGGGTATACAATATATTCCCTTAGACACACTCCAAATATTTTAGAAAGCCTTTCCAGAGGAGTGGAGACTGTTCCGATTGTAAAGTGGAAGTCATCTTCATATTAATACCCATGCTAGTGGAATGGGCTGTAACAAGCTCAAAGTTTTGTGTCCACATACTTTTGGTTATGTGTACCACATAGGCCATTTGTACAGAGATTAAACAGAGTACACTTAGCCTTTCTATTTTGTACATTGCTAGCCAGTGTGTTCAGTGTATATTGGTGTCTTACCACATTGGGGTGTTTGTTCTCTGCTATATCAGCACGTTCAGCAGGGTCCTGTCTCACTCTTCTCTTCTTTACAAAACACACCAGGACAATCGTTGTAATAGCTAATAGAACCAGACACATCACTGACACCCCTTCCACTACCCATGTCCTGCTGCCATGGTCCTGCCTCTCGTCCAGTGGACCCTGTGGAACTAAAAATATTCAACCACTTTTTACACACATAATGCTTTTTGTGTTTGCAGTCTTATGCAAAGGTTTGGACATTCCTTTTTGTTTAAAAAGTTTTAATCAGTGGGCACTCAGGTGGTGCAGTGGTAAATTTCGGTAGCCCATTATCGCTTGGATAAAGGGGGCTATCGGCCCATGTCCTGCTAACTCCTCCATGCTCTTAGACTGTGTGTGTGTGTGTGTGTGTGTGTGTGTGTGTGTGTTTATTCAGTGTATTTATATCTAAATAAATGATAATTTAATGGGTGCACTGCTACCTGGTTCTCCTTCCTCTAGAACATTTATGTAGATCACAGCTTTCACAACATCTCCAGACTCCTGGTCTGTGGCCAAAACCTGTAAAAAAAAGTGTTAATATTTAATTTCATTTATTAATTTTTACTTAATCGTGGCAAAACTTGCTCATTTAAAACCTATTCATTTATCATTTAGGAATCTCCCACAGTTATTAGAATGTACATACAGAGAACTTGAAATTAAAACTGCCAGACATAATTAATTTAGCCATGGCTGGTAAAACCTTTACTTGCTCCCTACAGTCATTTTTGATTGCGGTAGGGGGTGCTGTTGGATTTTGACACAAGAAGACGACTTTGAATTTAAAGTGATGAAATGTGTCAGGACTAAAACACCAAGTCTGAGAATCTTTGCAATGAAGTTGAGCAATCTTTATGATGACAATGATCTTACCTCTAACGTGTGGTTGTGATTTGGCTGTAGCTGATTGGCCTTGGCAATAAGTAGTCCATCCTGAGTAACATAGTACAGCTCAGAGCTGTTGGAGTTGGGACTCAGAGAATACCACAGATTTGGGTTAATGCCCTGTAACACACAGGAACATTTTCAGAATTAGATGGTATTACATTATTCTTATCTGTGCTATAAGTGCTTTGCTAGCATACATCTATGAAGTCCTGGTCTGTAGCTTCCAGTATGAGCAGTTTCATTCCGTAGGTGATGGCGATTGAAGCAGGGCTGCTGCTCTCGGTGACAAAGCCGTGGTATGTAGAACGGCTAAACTGTGGTTGAAATACATTTTCTGCCAAAACCCGCACAAGCGCCGTAGCCACTGAATACTTCATAGGATCATCTCGCTGAGCAGCCTGAAATTAGTAAATTAATGTAATGAGCAAATTAATGTTATTACACTAAAAACCAGAATTGAAAGTGTTGTGTTCTTTATATTTAAACATATCTTTTTTCAGTCAGTCAAATACATTGATTGATTACTTTATTGAATTTGAATGTCAATTGCAAGCCAGCTCTTTTTATCCAGCATGACCTTGGGTGTGATATGCAAGATTAAACCCAAATGTCAATTGAAATTAGTTAAATGGTTGATTTAAGTAGCAACTGATTTTTCACGTACGGCCAGTTAGGGCTAAACAGCATATGTCCTTAAATGCCATCAAATGAAATCATCATTTGAAAAAAAGCATTTCGATTATCTTTGTCTAATACTAAAAGTAGTCTGATGATCTGAAACATTTAAGTGTCACAAATTTACAAAACTGGTGCAGCAGTGTATTCCGGTAGCCCAGCATCTTGTGATTGTACTGTTTATAAATGAATACAGGTTAAAAAGGGTTACCAACGATTTAACTTTTTCAGAACTGGGGTTGTACTTACATGTGTAAGCAGATGTACAGGTGTTCTTAAAGTAGCCGGTGAGTGTATGTGCCTTTTTTGAATTCTGTTTCATGTTTCATTTTTCAATGCACACATACTCACCATAATGCGCAGTCTTAGTGTGGGCATCAGCAGTCTGTTCTCTACCCGTCTGGTAAGCCTCACTTCCCCTGATTCAGTGTTGATCACAAAACGTCCGTTATCAGCTCCTACACACCAAATCAAAGAAAAAAGCCTTTTATTTGCTTAAATGTGCTGTGATATACAGTGTATCACAAAAGTGAGTACACCCCTCACATTTCTGCAAATATTTCATTATATCTTTTCATGGGACAACACTATAGACATGAAACTTGGATATAACTTAGAGTAGTCAGTGTACAACTTGTATAGCAGTGTAGATTTACTGTCTTCTGAAAATAACTCAACACACAGCCATTAATGCCTAAATAGCTGGCAACATAAGTGAGTACACCCCACAGTGAACATGTCCAAATTGTGCCCAAATGTGTCGTTGTCCCTCCCTGGTGTCATGTGTCAAGGTCCCAGGTGTAAATGGGGAGCAGGGCTGTTAAATTTGGTGTTTTGGGTACAATTCTCTCATACTGGCCACTGGATATTCAACATGGCACCTCATGGCAAAGAACTATCTGAGGATGTGAGAAATAGAATTGTTGCTCTCCACAAAGATGGCCTGGGCTATAAGAAGATTGCTAACACCCTGAAACTGAGCTACAGCATGGTGGCCAAGGTCATACAGCGGTTTTCCAGGACAGGTTCCACTCGGAACAGGCTTCGCCAGGGTCGACCAAAGAAGTTGAGTCCACGTGTTCATACCCAGAGGTTGGCTTTAAAAAATAGACACATGAGTGCTGCCAGCATTGCTGCAGAGGTTGAAGACGTGGGAGGTCAGCCTGTCAGTGCTCAGACCATACGCCGCACACTACATCAACTCGGTCTGCATGGTCGTCATCCCAGAAGGAAGCTGACGCACAAGAAAGCCCGCAAACAGTTTGCTGAAGACAAGCAGTCCAAGAACATGGATTACTGGAATGCCCTGTGGTCTGACGAGACCAAGATAAACTTGTTTGGCTCAGATGGTGTCCAGCATGTGTGGCGGCGCCCTGGTGAGAAGTACCAAGACAACTGTATCTTGCCTACAGTCAAGCATGGTGGTGGTAGCATCATGGTCTTGGGCTGCATGAGTGTTGCTGGCACTGGGGAGCTGCAGTTCATTGAGGGAAACATGAATTCCAACATGTACTGTGACATTCTGAAACAGAGCATGATCCCCTCCCTTCGAAAACTGGGCCTCATGGCAGTTTTCCAACAGGATAACGACCCCAAACCCAACCTCCAAGATGACAACTGCCTTGCTGAGGAAGCTGAAGGTAAAGGTGATGGACTAAACCCAATTGAGCACCTGTGGCGCATCCTCAAGTGGAAGGTGGAGGAGTTCAAGGTGTCTAACATCCACCAGCTCCGTGATGTCATCATGGAGAAGTGGAAGAGGATTCCAGTAGCAACCTGTGCAGCTCTGGTGAATTCCATGCCCAGGAGGGTTAAGGCAGTGCTGGATAATAATGGTGCTCACACAAAATATTGACACTTTGGGCACAATTTGGACATGTTCACTGTGGGGTGTACTCACTTATGTTGCCAGCCATTTAGACATTAATGGCTGTGTGTTGAGTTATTTTCAGAAGACAGTATCTACACTGCTATACAAGCTGTACACTGACTACTCTAAGTTATATCCAAGTTTTATTTCTATAGTGTTGTCCCATGAAAAGATATAATAAAATATTTGCAGAAATGTGAGGGGTGTACACTGTATATTATAATGCTCTGCACAGTGTAATGTTTCCTACCTGACAGGATTGTGTATGTAAGCGGTGTTCTCAGCCCCTCATCTCCATCCACAGCTTGGATTGGGCCAGGAGAGAAATCCAAGATCATGTCCTAGAAAATTGAATTTAAATAATTGATATTAAATAAACGTATTTTAATTTATTTTACCAAAAATTAGTATATTCAAAATATATTAGGTAAATCTAATTTCTTTCTGAACTATATGTTTTGTTTCTACTCTCAAATAGTGTTTAAATGTATCAAATTCACACATTAAAGAAATCTATATTTAAAATTTAAAAATCTGTATTGAGATGTTACACCATTGGAAAAAACAGTCACTTGAAATAAAATGTGTGCCTTGCTGAAAAGAGCTCAAAATGGATCTACATACACCTGCAAGAATAGAAATAGAACCCAATTTGCAAATATATTTATGTACAGCAGCTGCAAGTGACTTTTCTAAATATTAGATTTCTAAAGATTAAGTGGGATTGACAGATCACACTCAATTGAGTTTCCCTACCCCATCGGCCAGCCAAACTAGACAGCACAGAGGGATAAAAGCCACAGGTGATTGTCAACTGAGAAAGGTTGACAGGTCAACATGCTATTGTGTCTCCATGCCCCTAACTGAAGCCCTGGTGTGGCTCCTGTTCAGTGTATTCATGTCTTGTGCCCAGTGTTTTTCAGGGGAACTGGGCCTGCTGTGACCCTGACCAGGATAAAGCAGTTGATCATAATGAAATAAAAAATAAATGCAAAATTTACTAAATAACTAATAAAGATGAAATTGTTTTGTTAGGTTTATTTACCACATCATTTTCTGTAATATTGACTGTATATAGAGGGTTGACACAAATGTGACTGCTTTGACTGTGGGGAAGAAGTATGCATGGCTGGAATTGTGGGTACTGGTCATCGGCATCAATCACATTTATAGTTAATGTGGCCGTGGTGCTGTAGTGTTCTGTAGTATCCATCTCCTGTAGCGAATACCAAAATACAAGTCAGAGAAAAACACATATTCAACTAATAATAAAAATGTGCTTCCAGTGCATATTATACACACACAATGCATTTTGACTTTGTACTTATAAATATGAACAATAAGGATTAAGCATAAACAGTTATGTAGTTTGTAAAATGCAAATTAACATATTGACAACATAAATTTACACTATTAGTATTCTGTTGGATTTGTCTTTAATTCTCAGAGGTTCCTCTAATTTTTTTGTTGTCCAATCTATTCATGTCTGATTGCCAAAGCAATTCCAAAATGTTTGACCTTTTTTGGAATTTGAATTTGTAGTATCAGAATCCTGATTTCTTTTTAATTATATCTTTGTTTATAACAGAGCCTTTGTCCATATTTTTTAATACAAAGTCAAATGTGATTAAACCTAAAGTGGCTATAAGCACTGAGTATATTAAATAACATAAATAAAATCATTTTATCATTAAATCACTTATATAAATAGTAAATAACAAGTTAAGAATGACAGCATGTGTGTGAGTAAACTGCTTTACAACAGCATAGAGTTGTAACTTCAGCTGAGTTTTGGTCTCATAGTTCAGAGATCTGTTTAGGATTATTTGGCCAGTGTTGGGATGGTCCACTCTGAAATAACTGGCGTCAGGCTAAAGAAAACACACATAAAGAATGATTAATTTCTCATTATAATTAACATGTGTAAATAAATATAATGTTCATTAAACATGAGCATGTTGCAGGCATCATCATTAGAAGGTATGTACAGTGGGGATGTCTGAGACCTCTTGTACAAAGGCTTCTATTTTGCATTTCAATTTGAAATTACATTTTCAATACAAATCAATTACTAATCAATTTTCAATTACTTTAAAAACATTTAATAAAACAGAAGTAGATTTAAGAATAACATGAAATTCTGAATTTTATAAAATATAAAATTGACCATATCATTTTTTTGTTTGAAAGTTCAGATTCTGTTGAGTCGTATCGTAAGTTCGTAAGATTACACAACAATTTGGTTAATTTGATCCACTCAGCAGAAGCTTGCTTACTTGTTTATGTTCACATTGTTTATGTTCACATATAATAAACATGATCGCTCTTCTGGTTTTTACCAGAATATTTCCTACTATGTTGCACTGTGACAGAGAAAATATGGCCATTAGAATAAATTAATGTGACAGAAATCAAATAATTAATACAAAGTAACAGGCCCACCTGACATAGAGATCAGCAGGGGGAAATGAGGTACAGAATCATGCACATCTGCCATGGGGCATGGAGGCACAGATAATTGACCTGTCTGCTTCTCTTAACTGGCACTCACTTGTGCCTTACCAAGGGCTATATGCTTAAGCTAAAAAGATGTGTATATACATTTTTATGTGCTGTTTTTCTTTCTAAAACTGTGATGTCCGGTGTAATGATGTTAAATGCATGGACATCCAAAATCTCACGGTAGATTGATAAATAAAAGACAAAATAAATAAATTATACTCTAAGCAGCCTAAAGCTAACCTTTCCTGGAGTATACAATCTCACCTCAATGTTTGTACAAGAATATGTGTCCATAGACTAGAACCAAGTCTGGGGACAGTGGTAGTGTAGTGGGTAGAGCTTTGGGCTATCAACCAGAAGATTGGTGGTTCAAATCCAGGCTCTGCTATGCAGCCACTGTTGGGTCCTTGAGCAAGGCCCTTAACCCTGTCTGCTCCAGGGGTGCTGTAAGGTGGCTGACCCCAGCTCCCAAAACAAGCTGGGATATGCGAAGAAAGAATTTCATTGTACTGTACAACTGTATATGTATATATGACAAATAAAGTATATCTTCTTCTGTCACCTGGATGCTGATTTTTCTTTTTGTTTTTATTTATATTTTGTTGAGTGATGCTTCGTTAATGTTGTTTCACTCTAGATGCTTGTTTTTTGTTTTTTTTTTGTTTATTAGGATTTTAACGTCACGTTTTACACTTTGGTTACATTCATGACAGGAACATTCACCTCACTTGCATGTCTTTGGACTGTGGGAGGAAACCGGAGCGCCCGGAGGAAACCCACGCGGACACGGGAAAGACATGCAAACTCCACACAGAAAGGACCCGGGCTCTTCACCTGGGGATTGAACCCAGGACCTTCTTGCCGTGAGGCGACAGTGCTACCCACTTAGCCACCGTGCTGCCCCACTCTAGATGCAAATTTGCAAATAATATACACAATCAGATCTTTTTGTCCAATTGAGATGGGTCTTTGTTTTTGTATTTTTAAATTTATTGATGGAGGACTCTGTTCCATGTTGAGTATATAAATAAAGCAATTTAAATAATAAACATTTGATACAATGTTTTTTTACATTAGTAATTCATTTTACATGTAATTTGGTAATTAATTAATTTAAGCAACAAAAAAAATCTAAGGAGCCACTTGGGAGCCGAAAGAGCCGGCTCTTTTTAGTGAGCCGAGCAAAAAGAACCGGCTCTCTAAAAGGAGCCTAAATTCCCATCAGTAGTGGCTACTGGCTACTAGGCTACTCTAAACATACATTCGCGCCAAGCGCTAAAGGGTTAAACCATTTTACTCTCAGCGGTATTTCACCCATAACAAAGCGCTTCAGTACACGCGTATACGGAACATTCAATAACAATCCACAGTAGTATTTTAGCATACTATATATCATGTATCTTTACTCCGATTTAATCAGTCTCGATTTTCTTTTACAGGTTTGTGGCGCTAGGGTGGGTGAAATTCCCCCTCCTTCTCTGAGAGAGTGAGCTCACCCGTTCTCTTAAAAGACGGAGTTTCACACGTGTTGGGGTTTCTTTCAGTCGCGGGAAGCTGCCGTTAGGTTAGTAGCATTTGTGTATGTATTTAAATTTCCAGTTCATTATCAGTATATATAGTTTACTGTTCATATGCTGTTTGCTGTCTCTTCAGTTGTGCGCATCATCTGCTGGTAATAAACCTGTTTTTTTTAGCATTGTATGTGCCCTTTGCTCCATCTGGTCTGGTTTTCTGCGTATGCAGATGCCGCCACAATTTATCTTTTCCTAGGAACCCAGCCAGCCGAATTCAAAGGCGCCGTGATGGTCCATTCCAGAACGGGGCCCCACGTTTGGATCCACTGAGGAGAGATTGATACCAACAGAGAACATGGTAGTGGTAATATTCAAGATTGGGGCTGTTTTGCCTACTGTGGGGCACCTGCGCAGAACTACACCCTGGCAAAGTAGTAGTATTACTCTATGCAGCAGTATAATGACCTAACACACACCTCAAAGAATTTATGAGCATTTATGGGGATAATTAAAACATAAAGATAATGAAAAAAAAAAAAGTAAATAAAATTCATAATAAAAGTGTTCATCCATGCATCTATAGCAGCCTTCTGGATGTGACAAACACTTGACCTTAACATTTAGGAGAGATGTTCACATACTTTTGGCAATACTGTGTATTCATTAAATATATTTGTATGTATTGTATCCATACCGAGGTTTCATCAATGCCATATACAAGAGTTTCTCCATCTGCATCTGTAGCCTGAACCGTAAAAGCTACCGAGTTCACTGCGGTCAGCTAAACACACAAAAACACACACAAACATCACAATTACAGCACAGAAAACACAATAGAAGCTCAAAACGAAAAGAACTAGCAGCAGTACATCTAAAAGCTTTGTGTAGGTAATTTACCTCACTGATCTGTACAAGTTGGATGGTGCTTTGGAGGAACTCTGGTCTGTTGTCATTTTGGTTTAGGATCTCCACTGTGATTCTGTGTTCACTCTGTAAATAGCATGTTAATTATTAATTTTATTACATACAGTAAACCTTTTTTGTAAAGATTACAGAGACTGTCACTACTTAAAGTAAAAATTGACTCACCTTATTCAACTGATTGGAACAGAGGTCTGCCACAATTCAATTTTGGTTTAATAAGCTGACATTTAGCTATTTATTTAGTTTTTGCAATCCAATTTTTGTTTAGAAATCCAGATCAGCAGTTTGCATGCCATTCCTGCTAGCAAAGGAGGGCCACAGGCTAGCATATGTCTTGTTCAACACTTGTGAAGCCAATGGCTGAGTCAACTTAGGTGTATATAAATACTCTTTCAAAGTGCATGACACTTGATATTAAAGACTTGAACTAATGAATCTTTCTTTTTAACTGTCAGATAACTACCTGTCATGGATGTAACTAAAGTGTGTAAAACATGAAGTTAAAATCCTAGTAAATAAATAAAATTCTAATAAATAATTGTACTTCCTGCATTATTCTGTTTTAGGGAAAACAGCAGTGAAAAAAACCCTTATTGTTCAGCACCCTAGATTATCAGTCATATTATAGATAGTTTTAAAACATGACAACGTTTCCTAAATATTTAAAAATGAATGGTTTTGGTAAGTGAAGTAGTGCATTAGTAAATTGATAGTTTTTTACTCTCACTTTTTTTTTTATTATACACAGACTTTTGTTTGTTACTGATGTGAAATACCCAGCAGTTTTACTATATAGCCAAACATGGTCAACCATCCATATTGCCAAGTTCAGGTATTTCATCCACATTTATTACTAATAGATCTATAAAATCAATTTTACAAAATACATTACTTTATGGCAACAGTTTGGAAAAAGCCTGCCCTTATTAAGCATGACTGCTCAAAGCAGAGTTTGTAAAGTCATGGCTTGACAGGTTTGGTGTTAAGGAACTCCAGTGTACTGCTCAGAGCCCTGCCCAATTGAACACATTGAATTATAATGTGTTATTACATTGGAAGCCAGTCCTTCCTGTCCAACATTAGTGCCTGACCCCCAAAACTGTTCTCCTGACAAAATGGATTTGGAATTTGAAACTCTGTCTAACAAGCGCATCCACATAATTTTTGCCATATAGTATACTAATAATAAAAATGTAATACTAGTAGTTTTTAAATCTATTTTAGGTTCACAAAAATGTAAGGCTTGAGTATGGCTTACTTGAAGGGTTCCATCCTCGTAACATTTCACTTTGGCTGTTAGAACCGCACCATGCACCTGTAAACAGCAGTGGACAGTGCATGCACGAGAGCTGACACTGAAGAGGAAGATGTTTATGGTAACAGGGACAGAATGATTCATTCAACAGATCTTTGTTTTACAGATTTTGAAGATGGTAAAAATAACATCCATACCTCTCGATCCAAAACCCTTGTATCTGAAGAATTTAGCCTAATGGTTTTCCCATCAAGGAACAACCAGTCAGCATCAGTTCCATCCAGGCGTAGGTCAATGTGATTGATGGCTGGATCTCCAGAAATGTTGATATTGGCAATAAATTGTCCCATGCGGCTGTTTTCTGTTACTGCGGCAAAGACATTCTGTCCACCCTGACACTTGCTAGCTGCTTAATACACACACAGGTAAAACATATACCCAATTTGATCTATTATTTTAAATACAGATTAAAAAGGATTTACAAATAACTTCTTTCTGTTTAAGTTTACAATATGCATTCTGTCTTAATTCTTCAGTTAATGTTTGTACTTTGATGGTGCCCTGATATGAAACACATCTTTAAACTCTGGCAGCCAAATAAGTATTTTCCACTAAAATGATATAAACATTTGAAACATGTTCCAAGTATAATTTATGTCTTGTGAACTGATAAAGTAATTGTTTTCAAATGGGGTGGGTTGTGTTGTGCTGCAAGTAAATTGTAAATGGTAAAATGGTAAAGCCTACACCTGCAAGAATTAAAAAATAAATCCAAGTGCAGGATGTTTCACCAGGACAGGGCAATACTGGTAAAAACCATTAACATAAATGGAATAATTACAAATAAACGTGTGGTCAAAATAATAAAAACAAAGTGACAAATGAAAGACACAAACATCTGTAGCCTGCAAAGGAAAAAGTAAATAGAAAAGGGATAGTGTGGAACTCTGGTTCTGGTTCTGGATCTGGTTGTCACAATATAACAGGCTGCTCTGGCCATCTGTAAAACCCAGTTCTTGTAAAAATGAAAAGATAGGGAACCTAACCTTCTTTGCCACACTCCTGAATTATTTTTGGCAATTATGCTTAGATCATTGTTGACCAGATTTACATTATGTTTATCTACCAGAATCACAAAAACTGCAACATACAAATGAATATCAAAATGTATTGAGACAGCTCATTAATAGAAATGTATCATCTTGTAGAGATTTTGTATGTAATGTGACACGCTTTATACCAGATATATAATACTACTAGCGCTACTTGTTTATTAAACATTATCTCATACATTTGAATTGGTTATTTATGTACATGTATCTATATGTGTGTCTGTGTGTACCTGATTCAGTGAGATGACTGATAGATAAAAGAAAAAGGAGCAAAAAGGTTTTCCACTGCTGTTCCATACTTTCTATCTATTTATGTGAGAGAGAAAGAGAGCAGACACACAACAAACACAATTTAGCTTTAGCTGCACATTTTGATGCATAAACATGTTCTATTATTCTGACAAATCTAGTAAAATTAAAGCAGAGATGGTTCACATTTTTCAACCTGTGAACCATAGAAAACCAAAACAATAGTTTGGGCTCTACAGGTTGAAAACCCCTGGTCTGTAGTGAGTTTGTCATTTGAACACTATCAGACACTCCGACATTCCTCTGAGACAATCATTTTTGTTGCAACCTGTTTTGTTATTCTGTAAAGATTATGGTTTATTATTTACTGTCACTGAAGTTTACCAAACCAAGGTAATCAACAGTAGCGCATATGTTCAGCAAACACATATAATACCAGAAATAATTAAGTAATAATAATTTATATATTGGATATAATATTTCAAGTTTCACTTAACTGACCGTAAAAAAATTTAAAAGGAGATAGTTAGAGATGAAGATGAAGTAATGAAAGTATAGGGTACAAAAATACAGAGTTAAAGAACGTACTTACCAAATACATTTACAAAGAATTCACATTTCACACAGACCTCCAGGTGTTTTGGTAAAGGTTATCCCTTGATCCATTACTGCTTTCAATTGATTTAACATGTGTAAGTGTACGTTTGTCTGGTATTTATGTAACTGCACAAATCCAGGAAGAAACAACTCTATCCATCATAAATACCAAAGCTCAGCCGTGCTGAATCAAGAAAAAGCAAACAGTCTGAGCTGTTGTAACCAGTGACATCAGATATCCATTTAGCTTAGCCAATTAGCAGGCTTAACTCTTTCAGTCTTTAACAACAAAATCACTGTCTAACCAAACACACCTTGATGTCATATAGACTTAACCTATACTGTGTGATAGAAAACCCCTAATAAAAGACCTCAAAGACTGGATTGTGAGTATTAATAGGTTTTAATCTTGTCTGCAGAGAAGGATCACACAGAGGTTCTGTGTATGCAATAACAAATAGTAATTAAGACATCTTTTTATACTGTTAGTGACCTTGTAGGACAGTATAGGATTCCACAGTTAATACAGGAGCTGGTTTAAATCAGCTAGAACTGGGCTTTGGAGGTCATACAATGCAATTGATGCAATTATTGTCACGTACACCACGTACACATTCAATTACATTCTATATTAGCAGGATTCTTAAAATATTACATTAAATAAGACATTAACTTTGTTTGACATCCCAGAGACCCCAATGTTGATTGGGTAAAATAAAGTTCAAAATTAGTGAGAGTGCACTGTATCTTGTGTGCACTATACCAGACAAAAATCTTATCACTGTTAATCATGTATTCTAACTGGGGTGTCTGAGACCCCAAATAGAAGTGTATAAATTAGGGGGTGTTTGAAAAACAATTTTATTAATATAAAATACTGTTTATTTGCAGTTTGCATAAAATTAGGAACAGTCATTAAGTATCAAGCTGATTGAAAAAGGCTAAGGATATTTTATGAGTTGTTAAAGAGGCTTTGGCATAACATGGGTTTTTTAATTGCTATTTATTAATTTGTGCAGATCAACAACTATATGTTGTGTTTAGTAAGGTGAACTTTAAAACATAATATGAATGGGGTTATAATTCTGTTTATTAGATTAGATGTGCCAGTTCTGACACGCTGGTTTATTATTTAGATTTAGTTTTTTTTCATTCATTCACTGTACTTATAAAAATAAATACATTTAAATGTAAATAATATTTTAAATTATTATACACAATAAAGTATTTCTTTACAGTAGGTTTAATTTTTTTTCCACAAGGTTAACAATATATGTGTATGACACTGTAAATGTAGGATTTTCAGTTTTTCTGATACTGTAGGCCTACACAGGTCTATTAAATCCTTCTTTTCATAAATTGCATGGAACCCTAAAAGTTTAAGTGTTACATCATGCAAACATACTTTCAAACAGAGAAATATAAAGGCATGCACACAAACAGTGGCTGTTTAAATAAAACACACTCAGTAATTAACACAGACATGAGATTAAGAAATTGGATTAGCAGTCCTCTTCTGAGAAATAAGGTCAGGCGACAGGTTTCTCCCGATGACCTTTTCAGAACCTTTTAAGAACATTTATATGAAATTAGATAACAAATTAGCACCTGGCCTATTTCTTACATATACAGTGGGCCAAAAAGTATTTAGTCAGCCACTGATTGTGCAAGTTCTCCTACTTAGAAAGATGAGAGGTCTGTAATTTTCATCACAGGTACACTTCAACTATGAGAGACAAAATGAGAAAACATTGTAGGATTTTTAAAGAATTTATTTGTAAATTAAGGTGGAAAATAAGTATTTGGTCAATAACAAAAGTTCAACTCAATACTTTGTAACATAACCTTTGTTGGCAATGACAGAGGTCAAATGTTTCCTGTAAGTCTTCACCAGGTTTGCACACACTGTAGCTGGTATTTTGGCCCATTCCTCCATGCAGATCTCCTCTAGAGCATTGATGTTTTGGGGCTGTCGCTGGGCAACACGGACTTTCAACTCCCTCCACAAATTTTCTATGGGGTTGAGGTCTGGAGACTGGCTAGGCCACTCCAGGACCTTGAAATGCTTTTTACGGAGCCACTCCTTCGTTGCCCGTGCGGTTTGGGATCATCGTCATGCTGGAAGACCCAGCCACGTTCCATCTTCAATGCTCTCACTGATGGAAGGAGGTTTTGGCTTAAAATCTCACGATACATGGCCCGTTCATTCTTCCCTTAACACGGATCAGTCGTCCTGTCCCCTTTGCAGAAAAACAGCCCCAAAGCATGATGTTTCCACCCCCATGCTTCACAGTACGTATGGTGTTCTTGGGATGCAACTCAGCATTCTTCTTCCTCCAAACACGATAAGTTGAGTTTTTACCAAAAAGTTCCTTTTTGGTTTCATCTGACCACATGATATTCTCCCAATCCTCTTCTGGATCATCCATACGCTCTCTGGCAAACTTCAGACGGGCCTGGACATGTACTGGCTTAAGCAGGGGAACACGCCTGGCACTGCAGGATTTGAGTCCCTCTCGGCGTAGTGTGTTACTGATGGTAGCCTTTGTTACTTTGGTCCCAGCTCTCTGCAGGTCATTCATCAGGTCCCTCCGTGTAGTTCTGGGATTTTTGCTCACCGTTCTCATGATCATTTTGACCCCACGGGATGAGATCTTGCGTGGGGCCCCAGATCGAGGGAGATTATCAATGGTCTTGTATGTCTTCCATTTTCTTACAATTGCTCCCACAGTTGATTTATTCACACCAACCTGCTTGCCTATTGTAGATTCACTCTTCCCAGCCTGGTGCAGGTCTACAATTTTCTTCCTGGTGTTCTTCGACAGCTCTTTGGTCTTGGCCATGGTTGAGTTTGGAGTCTGACTGTTTGAGGCTGTGGACAGGTGTCTTTTATACAGATAACGAGGTCAAACAGGTGCCATTAATACAGGTAACGAGTGGAGGACAGAAGAGCTTCTTAAAGAAGTTACAGGTCTGTGAGAGCCAGAAATCTTGCTTGTTTGTTATTGACCAAATACTTATTTTCCACCATAATTTACAAATAAATTCTTTAAAAAACCTACAATGTGGTTTCCTGGATTTTTTTTCTCATTTTGTCTCATAGTTGAAGTGTACCTATGATGAAAATTACAGACCTCTCTCATCTTTCTAAGTAGGAGAACTTGCACAATCAGTGGCTGACTAAATACTTTTTGGCCCCACTGTACAGTTGTGGTCATACACATGTTGAAATGCACATGTAATTTAGTTTTTGCTAGGTTTATTGTGATGTTTTTTTAAAAAATATATGACCGTCTGCTTGGTCAAATCTCCAGTGTAAATACTTTACATCTCTTTTTACCATGAGAAGATGTTTAATGTGCTGCCAACTCAATCTAATGCCCCTTTTCCACTGCATGGTACCGAATGCTACATTAGGTTTTAAACGTGATCCCACGATTTGATTGCCAAGTGACCTGTACTGTTCCAAAGTACCTGAGCTTATTTAGTTGGGAATCAAGCTTATTGTGGCAGTTTGGGGTTTCTACAGTACATAAATGTGTAGAAGAAAAGAAGACTTTTGTTTGATGTCACTGACAAGTCTTACACTCTTTTACTTACCACCAGATGTCATAATTGTCCAACAAGACACATTTTCAAAGGAAAACAACGTTTTCTTATAGACGCAAAAATGCATTGCTTCCTGTATTTTTAGACTACTTTGTGCTTCTGCATCTTTGTTTGCCAAATGATTCTTAGTGTTTTGAGTTTTTCCCTTGATATGAACCCTTTTCCCCTTTGAGTTTTTCAACTTGATATGAACACACTGACCTATAAGTTAAGTTCTAATTAGCCTTTTATTGCAGGTGGTGTTAAATAGATAGATGGATGGATGGATGGATGGATGGATGGATGGATGGATAAATACTTTATTGATCCTTTGCTGGAAATGTCTTAATTTCTAAAAATATTATGTTTGCTGTGGCATTATAAAAGCTTTTTACAGTGACTGTTTCCCATAAACAGTGACAAAAAGCCCTGGGTGAGTACAGTGGATACAAAACGTTTACACACACCTGTAAAAATGCCATTATCCTGTGATAATGAGACCAAGGTGAATCTGTACAATTCAATTAAAAAACGATTTAAAAAAGTGTTTAGGGGTGGGGGATAAAAGGCCTACAAAAATATGCACACCCATAAATGAATACTGTACTTTGCTGAAGCAAGTTTTGATTTTTATCACCGCCTTTTTGTGTAGGAGTCTTTGCTCACTTTTACAAAAGCTCCGATTGCAAGGGCATTTCCTGTACACAGCTCTTTTCAGGTCACCCCACAATTCAGTTGGATTTAGATCTGGACTCTGGCTGGGCCATTCCAAAACACTGATCATCAAAACTTTAATCATCCTTTGGTAAAGTCATTCTTTTGTTGATGTAGAGGTGTGATTTGGGTCGTTATCGTGCTGAAAGGTAAAATTCATCTTCAGCCTGAAGGTTTTGTGCCAAAATGGACTAACATTTGAATTTGTTCATACAACACAATCATAAAACATTGGGACAGTATTGGAATGCAAATTTTAAAAACCCAGTTTTTCTTTTACTTTGACTTTTATTTCTTTGCAGAAAATATGCATGCTGTAGCTGGATACAGTTTTTAGAATGAGGTTGTTGAACCTATTGACACTCTTACTAGCTGTCACTGTGTCTTTGGCTTTCATTGTACTAAGTTTCAGTGGAACTTATTGTGTAACCAACCACCTTTAGTTGTTTAAGCAGATTTTTCAGGATGATTGTTGAATGTCGCTCTGAGTATCAAGCAGAACATTAGTGAGGATCTCTCACTGTGGTTCTTCTGAAGCTGAAAATAGACTCGTAATCATCCTTGTTTAAAACCATTCTTACTCTAGTCAGTAACCACAAACTCTATGATCTCTGCTATCAGGTTAGAACATTAATCCATTATCTTAACAATATCTGGAGTAGTAGTAGGGTTTCACTGAATGGGCTGATAAAGTTGGCAGACTACGTTGTGGCTTGCTTGAATAGGTAACAGTATTTTTACTTAATAATTGTTATTTTTAGGACCACATACTCTGGATAAACCAGTGTTTACTGTTAACTAATGCAGCAATCTCAAATGAAATCAGTATCTGACAGCAGAAACCTATTAAAAGCATTTAAAGCAAAACAGTTGCTTGCAAACCATATTTATGTTTTAACTGTACCAAAAGTACTCACTAAAGCTTTAAAGGTAGAATGATCATAATTGCTTTATTATTACATTATTGCAATTGCATTGTTTACATATAATTTAGCCACTAGTTTCTAGACACTTTATAAATATGCCCTGCATTTAACAAACGCAAGCATGGCATACACCAGTGTTTAACATTCAGGATTTGAGCCAAGAGGAATTTACCAGAGGAAACTTAGCAAAACATTCGATTTAGTTTGCACGTGCGAGTCAATTACTCCCAAAAGAATCGACTCTCTCAGGAGTCGTCCATCACTGAGTCGCAGTGGCCAGATGTTTCTTGTTTCACGAGCGCGAATTCCTGTCACTAAATGAAAACGAGATTTCTGTCATGTCGACGTTCCTGAGAAATGAGAGACCTGTACCGGTGCTGTTCTAAAGAAGACGGTAGTTTTTGTAGAATTGTGTTTCTACATTTAAAGAAAAAGAACTAAAACAAAAGGCAGACTTCTTTGTGCTGGAGGGAAGCTTTCAGTGGTCGCTGCTGCTGAGGGGAGAATGGAGGTTCTGAGGAGAAGTCTTCTGTTTGCCGAGCTGACATTGTTTGCGCTATGGAGTGTGAGTTTTTCTTCAGAAATGATGAGAGACCAGGACCAGACCGGTGAGTTCAGTCAGTTTTATTTTATAATAATGTGAGAGTTCGTGTTTCGGTGTTCCAAAGTTCAGGACGAGAGTAAATGGTCATCGTCCGCAAGTCTCACACACACACACACACACACACACACACACAAATTGATACTACTTATCTGTTCACGTCCTGTCTAGTCACAGCTTTAAACTAGCCAAATTTGCTTCATTAATTTCCAAAACAGCTCAATCGAGGTCAGGTTCGCAGTGAGTCCGGATCCTACACCCTTGAATGGTCACCAGTCCTTCTCAGAGCAATACACATTCAATTAATTGATTAGTTAATGGCAAACAGTCCAGAGACTGACACGATAATGAATGGAGCTGAGGTTTGAACCCAGGACCCCAGACTTGTGCAGCATCCATAACTGCCATCATGTCTTGGTTGACTTAAACTCATTTAAAAATGCATTTTAAAAAGTGTGTATAAAAAGATCAGGGTAACCCAGTATTTAAAAAAATAGCAGGGAAGCTTGCAATTCTGTAAATATTAATTGTGATCAGGACTCAGGAGCTTGATTGCTTTCACTGACTGTCTGATAAGATCACTGTGATGACATTACATTTAAAAGTCTGGTGTGCCACAAAAAAAGAATGTTTCATTTTTTTATTTAAGTCAATGAAAAGGAATCTAAAAAGAAAAATGAAGTGGATCCAATATTGATGGTACGGTTGTCCCTACAGTATCTAAGCTAACTGATGGTGGCATGCGGGCGGCACGGTGGCTAAGTGGGTAGCACTGTCGCCTCACAGCAAGAAGGTCCTGGGTTCGATCCCCAGGTGGGGCGGTCCGGGTCCTTTCTGTGGGAGTTTGCATGTTCTCCCCGTGCCTGCGTGGGTTTACTCCGGGTGCACCGGTTTCCTCCCACAGTCCAAAGACATGCAAGTGAGGTGAATTGGAGATACAAAATTGTCCATGACTGTGTTCGATATAACTTGTGTGAAGATAAACTACCGTTCCTGTCATGAATGTAACCAAAAGTGTAAAACAAGGCGTTAAAATCCTAATAAACAAATAAACAAAAATGGTGGCATGCTTGAAGACTAAGTACATGTCCAGATTAATAATCTTTACCACATGAGTTAAAAGTTCATGTAATCACAGCTCAGATATATCAGTAAATTGAAATGCAACAAAATTCAATTTGATACTGATCATCCAGCTATTTTGGCTAGTATTGTTTCCAAAACTCAGACTGTCAAGACATCCCTAGGTCAAACTGTGCTTGAACAAACATAACTAAGGCTCATTTTTCATAACTGTGTAGCTCAAATGTTAAATTCTTAATGTTTGGTGTCATGGCAGAGCAGTTCCCATTGGTAACCCACAGCTCTACCCACTAGGCTAACTATTTCATAGAAGCGAGTCCATGTGAGTAGGCCATAAAGTAAATTCACAACATAGACCATTCCTTCAAGATATAGTCAATGAAGTGTTGATACTGTGTCTGTAGTTGCTAAGAATCTAGTAAAGACAGGAGGCCAATAAAGGGCTCATCTTGCTGACTCACCACCTCTTCACTGCAGGATTTTAGCTTGTTTATCAGGGTAATACATTCTTACACACTGTCTTAGAAATAATTGCAAGCACTTGTGAAATATAATTTCTGAATGTGTGTTCAGCTGCTCTTCTGGTCCTGACGCTGTAAATCTGACGGTTAGGAGAAAGTGTAATGATTAGTTTCTTTAAGCAATAGTGACCATCATTAGTGGATGGTTAATCGATAGCTGACAAGCTTATAGCATCCCATTACTGTATATAACACATCAGAGTTTCATATCACAAAGGAGATGGTTATAGACTTCAGGAGGAAACAACCCACTTGTACCTCTCACTGTGAATGACACAGCTGTGGCTGTTGTCCAGCATGCAAAGTTCCTAGGTGTGTGGGTCAACTGCGGTTTGAAGGCTGTAATGCCAGAGACAGAAAAGCCCTGAGGAGAGTGGAAGGAATAATTGGGACCATACTTCTATCTATTGAAGCCAAAAAACAGCATCTGTTAGAGGCACCAGCATCATGAAAAGCTCCACTCACCCCATCACAGCCTGTTTTCTCTCTTACCCTTGAAGATCTTAAAGATCTTAACTTAAAGATATTTCTACCTCATTTTTTCCTGCACTTGACTTAACATCACATACTACACGTGTGTGTGTGTGTGTGTGTGTGTGTGTGTGTGTGTGTGTGTGTGTGTGTGTGTGTGTGTGAGTGAGTGAGTGAGTGAGTGAGTGAGTGAGTGAGTGAGTGAGTGAGTGAGTGAGTGAGTGAGTGAGTGAGTGAGTGAGTGAGTGAGTGAGTGAGTGAGTGTGTGTGTGTGTGAGTGAGTGAGTGATTTGTCATGCTGTGGCAGCACGGTGGCTCAGTGGGTAGCACTGTTGTTGCCTCACAGCAAGAAGGACCTGGGTTTGCATGTTCTCCCTGTGTCTGCATGGGTTTCCACCGGGAGCTCCGGTTTGCTCCCACAGTCCAAAGATGTACGAGTGGGGTACATCTTTGCAACCCCAGATCATAGCACTGCCCCCACAGGCTTGTACGGTAGGCACTAGGCATGATGGGTGCATCACTTCAGCCGCCTCTCCTCTTACCCTGATGCGCCCATCATTCTGGAACAGGGTAAATCTGGACTCATCAGACCACATGACCTTCTTCCTTTGCTCCAGAGTCCAATCTTTATGCTCCCTAGCAAATTAAAGCCGTTTTTGCCGGTTAGCCTCACTGACAAGTGGTTTTCTTAAGGCTACACAGCTGTTTAGTCCCAATCCTTGAATTCTTTTCGCATTGTGCGTGTGGAAATGCTCTTACTTTCACTATTAAACATATCCCTGAGTTCTACTGTAGGTTTTTTACCATTTGATTTCACCAAACGTTTAAGTGATCGCCGATCACGATCATTCAAGATTTTTTTCGAACACATTCCTTCCTCATAGATGATGTTTCCCCACTGTCCTTCCACTTTTTAATAATGCATTGGACAGTTCTTAACCCGATTTTAGTAGTTTCAGCTTCTCCTTAGATGTTTTCTCTGCTTGATGCATGCCAATAATTTGACCCTTCTGAAACAGATTAACATCTTTTCCATGACCACAGGATGTGTCTTTCCACATGGTTGTTTAACAAATGAGAAGCTACTCACTGCATCAGTTAGGGTTAAATAACTTGTTGCCAGCTGAAACATGCAGTAATTATCCAATGCAGTAATTATTCAATGGGAGGCTCTTACCTATTTGCTTAGTTAAATCCAGATAGTGACCTTTTTTTTGGCCAGGCAGTGTATTTTAATGTTGTTCATGATTTAAATAATGTTAAGGTAAACACACATTTTTCCTGTTTGGGATAGATGTGGAGCTCTCAATGTTTGTATGCAGAAGTAGAGTAAGCACACTGAGGGTGGTTAAATTACATGAGTCGATTCTTTGAAAAAGACAGAGCTCCAAAGTTTCACTCTCAGTTCAAATTACGCCTCAGCTGTTGGAAATACATTGGAAATTAATGACATCAATGACATCTTTGTCAGTGATTTATTCCCCGGGTGGGCAGTGGAGTTTGGGTGGTCTCCCTCCGCAGCGTGGGTTTCCTCCGGGTGATCCGGTTTCCTCCCACAAGTCCAAAGACATGCAGACCAATTGGAGCTACTAAAGTTGCCCTAAGTGTGTGTGTGTGTCTGCACTGTGATGAACTGGCAACCTGTCTGAGGTGTTTCCTGCCTTTTGCCCAATAAATTGGACCCACCATGACCCTGACCAGGATAAAGCTGTGGTAAAACACAGTGCTAAAATGGTTCTGCTTACAGTGTAAATTCTAAATGTTACACTCAAAATCAGGCGACATGGTGGTTTACTGGGTAGCACTGTTGGAGTGGGTGGAGCGGGCTGGGTCCTTTCTTTGTGGAGTTTGCATGTTCTCCCTGTGTCTGTGTGGGTTTCCTCTGGGTTTCCTGGGGTGTGGGTTTTCTTTGCACAGTCCAAAGACATGCAGGTGAGGTGAATTGGAGATACAGAATTGTCCATGACTGGGTTTGACATAAAATTTGAACTGATGATTCTTGTGTAACCAGTGATTACCTGCCTTGTCATGAATGTAACCAAAGCGTGTAAAACATGACACTAAAATAAATAAATTACATAATTTTGTCTTGAAATGTATCCTAGTTTAACTACTCAATCGTGAAATCATATGCTAACTTTTTAATCAATAGATTTTTATCAATTAGATGTCACAGACCCTCATATTAAGTCAGTCTTATCAGGTTTGAACATAATCAGTAAAACAAATCCCTCTGGGGAAAATAAATGAACCTTATTTTCGAAACCTTTCTGTAAAGCTTTATTGGCACAGACTGTAATCAGTGAGTATGAGAACCAAAAACAGCTGTCTAAAAGCCGCAGTGTAAAGTAATATAGACTTCCTCACTTACTCATTCTCTCTCACACAAAAGCAGCTGGGATTGTCACGTGGGAGAGAAAGGACTCAAGCGCGGAGTTAAATAAAATAAAAGTTTATTTATTAACAGAAAAACACAGAACATCACACACAAGACAGAACTCAAAAACAAACATAAGGAACCCCGATGGACTTTAGCTGGGGAATGCAGGCAGCAACAAAAAAGGAAAAGAAGAAAACTAATAGACGCTGGGCGCGAACCCCGGCCGCTCGGGTGAGAGCCGGGCGCGTAACCAGCGCGCTGCTGCCGCGGGGAAGAGCAGATGACTTCATGCGCTTAAGGCGCTACAATTATTTTTGGCTACAATGCCTCGAAATCGCCTCAGGCGCAGTTCGAGGTAACAGACGGCTCCGTTATCAGCCGCAGCTAGAGCCAATCTGTTAAAGCCCACAAAAGGGTGCGGATTCGAACCGGGGAGCTGGCAGAACGGCCACGCGCTTGGCGGTGTCGCCACCCAGCGGTTGCAGAATCCCAGACTACATGTTTTGAGCTACAAAGCCCCGAAATCGCCTCAGGCGCAGTTCGGGGTAACAGACGGCTCCTTCATCAGCCGCAGCTAGAGCCAATCTGTTAAAGCACACAAAACAGAGTAAAGAAAACCGGTTAACAAAGCAGTTACACAAGCTCCTAGTGCGGATTCGAACCGGGGGTGCTGGCAGACCAACCGAGTGTCTTACCGAGACGCCACCTACCGGCTGCCGAATACCACAGCTAGGTTCGCTAGGTAAACATTAGCGAGGAGAGGACCAGCGCCGTGTCACGGGGCTGGCTTCACCCGCTAATGCTAAATGCTAACGGGTAAAATAAACACAGTACGAGGACTGCACGACATCACACCACGCTACTTCTAAGAAGGTAAAAGAAAAGCTAATTACCTCAACCTTGCAGTTTACACACCCTGATGGCCTAATGCCACCGGGGGTACCTCTAAAACTACAAAAGAAGCGTGGGGGAGCCGTCAGCAGTCCCCACGGACACCGCAGTGCCCAAAACAAAAGGAACAAACAAGACAAAAGGTGCGACACCTGCAGCCAAGCGGCGTACCCTTAAATAAGGGAGCCGCAGCTGCAGGTCGTCACCCTAACGAGCTGGCCTCTTACTAAAGGCCTAGCTCAATACTGCTCTGTAAGGCCTGTGACGTCGGGGAAGAGTGGTAAGTCCCACAAACGCCACAGAACCATTACAGGGATGAATGAAATGGAAGAGCCCAGTATAGGTGGAGTAGATCTGCCAAACATCTGGAACAGAACAGTGTGTGCAGGTGTTCAGGAGTTTCAGTCTGACTTTCTTTTTTGAGTTTAGTGCCTGTAGTACTGAAGTACTTCGCGATGGAAAGGAAACTGTGTGCCTACACTGCCTCTCCCAGGTTGCATGTTCAGTGTAGTTGGGGTAAAAATAATAAATCATAAAAGCACGCCTCTGCTCTTTTCATCACGTAAAGTACACTTCCACTAAGAATGTGGAAGTGTGTGTGTGTGTGTGTGTGGTGTATATGTGTGTAAGTTCAGACACACGCTAACGACAAAATCAGATTTATGTGCTGAAGCTCTGTTTAATAGAAAACATCCTGACCACTGAATACTTCCAGGGTTTCTATGCTAGGTCTTGTGGTTTTAACAGTTGTTTTACCCATTTACGTTTTTTATAGGTTTGTGTTTTGTAATGCCTGGTGCACACTAAAAGATTTTACAATCCTGATGTAAAAATTTTGGGAAACCACACAGACAGATTTCATCTTTATGCAGTTTAATGTCATTTACCAGTACTCATCCCATTGTAAGATTTTACCATTTACATTTATGCATTTATCAGATGTGTTTTATCTCATTTATGCTTACAGTTTGGGTTTAATACAGACTAGGGATGTTAATAATTACTAGTTATAACAATAACCGCACAATAAACAAGGCACAGTTTGATTTACATTAACTTTTTGTACATGTACAATGTAAGTAAATGGTTTCGCAGTTCACAATCAGCAGTTTATTGTATTAAGATTACATGTTCAAAATGATTTAATATATATACACGTAGGTGTTATTAACAGTACCAAATTCAAACGTATGCAACATATTCCCCTTTAGGTTCTTGTGTCTAATAATTCTATAATGTCTATCATTTTAACAATGACAATATAATATAATGTAATATGATATGATAAGGACAGTGGTAGCCTATACTGGGTGGAACTTTGGCCTATCAATCAAAAGGTTGTGGGTTAAAATCCCAGTCTGCCATGCAGCCACAGTTGGGCCCTTATTATTAGATGTAATAATAACAAACAATTCTAAACAATCATTTATGAACACAAAATATTGCTTGCAAGCCAGGTCTTCTTGTCTGATGTCAGTGTCCAACCTCGCAAATGCTTTGTTATTGAATAGGAACCAAAAGACAGAACAGTGAAGGCTGTTATAGCTGCTAGGTGGGGTGGGGATTAGTGTCAATTTTTCTGAAATGAGAAGCTCATCATCAGGTGTCCACATGATGTATGTTTGACCACATAGTGTAGCTGAAACAGGTCAAAAAGGCTTAATCTTTCTGCTCTGTTACCACAATGCACTGCTGGTACAGAACCTCAGTTTGTGTTCATTTATAATCCTGGCACCCTGAATTAAAATGCCATTTCCATTCCAATTTTGCTGCAATGTACCGGTGCATAACATTAAAACCACCTTCTTGTTTCTACACTCACTGTCCATTTTATCAGCTCCACTTACCATATAGAAGCACTTTGTAGTTCTACAATTACTGACTGTAGTCCATCTGTTTCTCTGCATGCTTTGTTAGCCCCCTTTTATGCTGTTCTTCAATGGTCAGGACCACTACAGAGCAGGTATTATTTGAGTGGTGGATGATTCTCAGCACTGCAGTGACACTGACATGGTGGTGGTATGTTAGTGTGTGTTGTGCTGGTAGGAGTGGATCAGACACAGCAGTGCTGCTGGAGTTTTTAAATATCACTTACTGTCCACTCTATTAGACGCTCCTACCTAGTTGGTCCACCTTGTAGATGTAAAGTTAGAGACGATCGCTCATCTATTGCTGCTGTTTGAGTTGGTCATCTTCTAGACCTTCATCAGTGGGTCACAGAACGCTGCCCACAGGGTGCTGTTGGCTGGATATTTTTGGTTGGTGGACTATTCTCAGTCCAGCAGTGACAGTGAGGTGTTTAAAAACTCCATCAACGCTGCTGTGTCTTATCCACTCATACCAGCACAACAGACACTAACACACCACCACCATGTCGGTGTCACTGTAGTGCTGAGAATGATCCACCACCCAAATAATACCTACTCTGTGGTGGTCCTGGGAGAGTCCTGACCATTGAAGAACAGCATGAAAGGGGGCTAACAAAGCATGCAGAGAAACAGATGGACTACAGTCAGTAATTGTAGAACTACAAAGTGCTTCTATATGGAAAGTGGAGCTGATAAAATGGACAGTGAGTGTAGAAACAAGGAGGTGGTTTTAATGTTATGACTGATCAGTGTATTTTGCTTGATGTAATGATTCTGTGTGATGCTCTGTATTTATTATATCACCATGTTGTTTCTCCTTAGTCATTGATCTCCTGGAAGCCCTAAACATCACCAGCTTGTCTCGAGGAATCACAAAGGCCAGAGGTCATGACCCCAGCATACCAGCCTGGCGTTTTCGTTCCCGTACACCTCACCTGACCCTGCCTCTGAAATTTACACACCACCTTATGAGCTTGTGGCAGGGCTCTTTAAGTTTGCATCTGATTGGCCAGCAGGCTAAAGGCTCTGAGGCGACCCTTATTTCTCTGAGCTCTGCACATGCGTCACCCTTGTTTCAGCTCATCTCTAACACTCAGGAGGATTTTCTGCAACTGGAGTTCCACTCTAATCAGAGTGGGAAATCAGAGGTGCTAAATATCACCGGGGGAAATCCTTTCTCAGGTGGTAAGTGGGTGAGGATTGCACTGAGTGTGGTGCCTGGTCATGTGCTGCTGTACCAGGAATGCAAGGAGGCAACAGTACTGCAGCTCAAAGGTCAACCTCTGAAACTCAGCCTTCCTCAGGACCTGCAGGTCACCTTCTCCAGCACCCCTGAGGACAAGGCCAGCAAATTCAATGTGAGTAATTCTGAATTTCTGGTCACTAATTAACCATGAACATTAAATTAAACCCATCATCATCAATAGAAACAATATGTGCGTGATGAAACACACAAAACTTAATTCATATTTTTTAGGAATGGGCTGGGGAACCCTGATGGCACGTTTCTATGCACAGGTTCAAGCGCAAATTGAGGATAAATGCATGGAATGTGACAAAAATCCTTTTGACTCGTATTGAAAAAGACCTGTTTTACTATTCATAATCTAAATCTTATAGTATTTTTTGGCAAGGTAGGCCAAGCACCTACAGCTGATTTGACTGATTATATGACTGATCTACAAAATATAAAATGCCAGTATGTATGGATTAGCAAGCCGTTTGATGTCTATCAAGAGTATAAATAGTGTTCTCTGGAACTGTAGGCAAATGGTTACTAAAATGAGAAGTATATTAATTAAAAGTAATTTATATTAATTAACAGAATATAAATATTATAAATCAACAACTACATTGGGTTGATGGGTCAAAACCGGTTTGAACCGGTCAGAACCGGATTCAGTTTTTTTTAAATGGTCAAAATCGGTTTAAACCAGTTTTTTTTAAATGGTCAGAGCCGGTTTGATAAATTTTTTTAAATGGTCAGAACCGGTTTGATCCTTTTTTTTTTAAATGATCAAAACTGGTTTGAACCGGATTGATTCCGTTTTTTTTAAATGGTCAAAATCGGTTTAAACCAGTTTTTTTTTTTAATGGTCAGAGCCGGTTTGATAAATTTTTTTAAATGGTCAGAACCGGTTTGATCCTTTTTTTTTTTTTTAAATGATCAAAACTGGTTTGAACCGGTCAGAATGGTTTGATGATTTTTTTTTTTTTTAAATGGTCAGAACCAGTTTTGACTATATAAAAAAATCTGGATATAACCAAAGTTCTAGTAATACGAACATCAGCAGTCTGTTTGTTTACAGGTTTCATCACATCCATATGGTATTAAAAGCCTGAATGTCTTTTCCAGGGCTGCTGGCAGACTGCAGAGCTTTCTATCAGACCATATGAAAGTCGTCCATGGCTCTGTGACAACATAACAGGTAAAGTACATCTTTGTTTAGGATATTAGTAAACAGCAATTGATGGTCAGCTAATACCCAGCATTTTTTCATGTTTTTATTTCATTTTTAACAACCAGTCTGTCTGGTTCATTCCTACCAGAAAAAAATGGGCACAAGCAGCCCCGGTTCTGGACTGCTTTGCTTGGGGGGGCAGTAAAACCTAATGAGGGGGCATGTTGATAGTCATGTTTTTGAAGCCAGAAATATATTCAAGGCTTGATTTGTGCATGAATGATGACAGCCAAGCTATTGATACTGGCTTAAAGTGATGTATGAGGTAAAGAAATAAAAATGCATGTTTTCGAACTTAAACTTAAAACCCAATGATTAAAAAATACATGTTGATTATGTAAATGGAGAAAAAAGATTATCTAATTGTATTTCATTTTAATACGCCCCCTTAATTAAATTGCCATTAGTTCATTAGCCTAACCGCTAACGGCTAATAAAATAATTTAAGCAACACCTATGTAAGAGGTAAGTAACATTAAAGCAACGAAAATCCACAGTTAAGCAAATATTACCATGGGGAAGTCAGTTTAAACTCAGAAGAGTGTTTACCAGTATACCTGCCTCTCGCTCACACTAACAGAACATATACTGCCGAACTGAACTGTTTGGGGCAGTCTGCCGATTTTTATATGACTCAAAGAGCCAATCAGGAATAAGCAAGGAAATATCTTCACACTGTAAAACAAAATGCATTTTTGTGATTGGTTCAGAGATAATTTTAAAAATAGCCGTTGCTTGCATTGTGCTTGGGGGGGCAAAGACACAATTTGGGGGGGCAATGCCCCCCTCAGCCCCCCCTTAGCGCCGGCCCTGGGCACAAGGCAGTATTACTCTGGACACAGGTTGCTCTGGCAAAGGTTGTTTTTTGTTATTTGGGCACATGAGAAGATTAAAAAAGGAAATGTGTTCATGAAGCTTCATTGCTTCAGTCAAAGGCTGTGTAATATATTATTAAAGAGGGATTCCAGGATTAATAAATGTGGGATTGTTATCTATAATGCAAGCCTGATCTCACATTTCTCACTGTATTTCACAGTTCACTAGTTGCCAACCTTTTGTTTTTTCTCTTAATGTCATGGTTCTAATTTATTGTGGAGCACAACAGTTCAGCATTTTTGAAGCAATAAGAATAATTTTTTCCCCATCATGTCTGTGCATCACTCTAAACTGTGTTATATATCTTGTAAAAGCAGCCTTAGGGAAAAAGCTACTGTAGTATGTTGTTAAAGGTTTATTGTGTATACGGAAAAAGTTTTAGTGTCTTGTAGAGTTGTGGTTTTGTGATTTTGAGTTAAGATTGGAGTACCTTGCGAGCATGTGGTTTATGTGGAGTTGCAGACTTATGGGAATCATTACTCTGGAAAATGTATGCTTTGTGCTTGGAGGCGTCCTTGCACACGCATAAAAAATGTAGTATGCTAGCATTAACTTTCAGTACAGTAGTGTTTCAGTTCAGTACTAGGGCTGCCACTAACGACTATTTTTCTATTGATTAATCTACAGACTATTTTATCGATTAGTTGATTAATCTAAATGATTAATTTTCCTCCAAAAAAATTTAATTTAGAATCTCATTTAAGCTTCTTTTATTTTAACACCAAACTGTATGGCATAATAATATGGCACAAAACTAAATGTAAACAGGGTTTATGTCAATATTATCAAATTCTCAAGTGCTCCATATTAAACAAAGTGCAACATGTGTTTATGGCATTCCGTACACAAAGCAAAGTGCTGAAACTTATAGCAGAAATAAAATGGAGGTAAGACACGTCTCATTAAGTCCAACGCACAGTGACGACAGAATGAGCCCAGATTCTAACCTACACATTCACTCAAAATGTACTTCAATTTCTAAGCGATGTAAACAAAGTGTTTCACATGAGAAGTTTTTTGC